>NC_034409.1:193396050-193434525 GCF_002078875.1 Numida meleagris | reverse complement strand
GAGGGGGGCGGGTTCTGTCCCAGCTCTCCCTTTCCTCCTGCCTCAGTGCCCATAGGGTTGTGTCCCCACGCTGTCCCCTGGCATTCAGGACATGGTTTAGGGAAGAGCTTTGTGTTCCCTCTGCTTTGGAGCTGCTCCTCGGGCTGCAAGAGGGGATGTCTCCAAGTGTCCCCTTCCACCCCGTCCCCCAGGTGGTGGTGTGCTCATCACCGTGGCCTCTGGGCCTGGTGGGACCATAGGGTAACACCACCACCATCACCACATCCACACCACGGAGCTGGGAAGGAGCCATCAGACCCCATAGCTGGGCCGACCAGAAGCACACCAGCTGAGCTCCGAGTGCCTTGGGCACACGCAGAGTTGGCAATTCCACCTCCCAGTCCTCCTCGGGGTGTCCTGAGTGACGCTGCCCCAAACCTGGAGTGTCCCCACAGAGTCCTCAGAGCTCTCCAGGCACAGAGTGGTGGTCACTCTCTGCTTGCACATCCCATGAAGGTGGCTTGGGGGCATCCGCGTTCCTGGGAAAATACAAAATCTGTGCTCTTCTGCCTTTTTTTGGACATCCTTCGGGATCGTTTCGCAAAACTTTCTGTGCTCAGCCCCACATCGGTGGCCCCACCCACCCCAGGGCCACGCAGTGCTACCTGCAGCCCCCCGAACCCCCCCACCCCCCACCCCCTGCCGTGCACATTCTCCAAAATCCGGAAATCTGACGTCCTCTCCAAAATCCGAAGATTTTGTGCACTCTCCCAAATCCGAAGGTTTGTTTTCGCCCTTACCAAACCTGAAGATGTTGCGCCCTCTCCTGGGTCCGGGTGGTGCGGCCGAACCTGAGCCCGACGCCCTCTTCCCCTTTGTCTGGGAAACTTGGGGACAGCAGAATCCCCTCGGGTTTGTCCCTCCATCCACCCGTATCTCTGCACCACGCGGCCTTGAGGGGATGGGAGACCCCAAAAACGCTTTGGAAGAGATTTCATTGGCTACAACCAAGGGGAACCCCAAGTCCACACCAAGGCTGCCCCTGCCTCCCCCATTGCATCCTGCATCCCAACCTAAAGCGCCTGCTCCCATGCATGATCTTCCCCTTTGCTTTGGCAAAGAGAAGGAAGAGCTCAAGCGCATCCAGACGCAGTGCGTTGGGATTAACTGGGGAGCCTGGCCGGGTGGCTTTGCACAAGCATCCAATCTGGAGGGCTGCTAATTCCTGAGATTGAAAGCAAATTGCTTAAATTGACTTAGATGTGATTATTGCACACCGACACCTGTGAGAACCACCGTATCTGTAGATTGTATAGATGGGTGTATACATGTATACACATGGGTACATATGGCATGTGTGTGTTGTTGGGTACATATAGGAACAAGGAGGGTAGGTTTATTCTATACATCCTATGTGTTAGAGACGGGCAAAGCAGTTAGAGGTACATCCACGGCGCCCAGCATCTTGGTGGCAATGGCTCAACCTCATCTGGACAATGTCCCATGCAAACCACGATGCTTTGATTCATTGGCTCTTTGCTGATGCCCCATGGGGTGCACATCAGATACAGGGTTCTGGGAGACAGAGGTGGCAGAGGATGCTGAGAGTCCAGGGACAGGTGACAGCAATGCTGGCATGTGCCTATCTCAGCCCATGGTCATTGCCTGGGTGGAAATGTGGCATTGGTGTCCTGGTTCTCTTCATTCCTCCTTCCCAGCTCCCAGCGTGGCTGGGGGTGCTCTCTTGCACCACTGAGTCCATGTCTCTTGTTGGTCCAGCCCCATTCTGGGATAACCCAGAGTTGCCCCTGAAATGTCTGTGACACTGAACTTTTCCCCTCCTGGGGCCATGGAGGTTCTGGAGGCTACTGATATTCGGGACCCCAGAACTGCCCCACAGTTTTACTGGGGAAACACAGAGCCACATTTCCCAGGCAAAAAAAAAAAAAAAATCCTCCCCAGAGATCGTAAATCCCCATAAGATGAGTGGAAGCTTTGAACATTTCAGGGGCAGAAATAACACCCTGGCTGTCCCATCCCTCCTCCCCATGCCCCCACAGTCTCCTCCACGGTCCCACTGGTGGCATTTACTGCGTTAGTGCTTCAGCCTCTACCAAAACTTGGCACAAAGGAGCTAAAACCAGGATGGCATTGAGCAATTGGTGAGAGCCAATGGACACCACGTGGGCCCCGTGCTGGGACACTCTCTGCACTGCTGCGGGCTGGAGTTGGTATGGAAATGAGTGCTGGAAGCTTGGGAGATGATAGAATGGCTTGGGTTGGAAGAGACCTCAAACATCATCTAGTTCCAACCCAGGAGGTCCCAGAGCCCCATCCAATCTGGTCTTGAACACCTCCAGGGATGGGGCACCTACAGCTCTTTGGGCAACATGCCCAGGCACATCCCCATCTCCACACCATGCAGCTTCTACCCAAATTTCTCCATGCCCAGCCCCGGTGACACTGAGGTGGCCTCGTCCACCTAGGAGCCGTAGGTGATGCAGTGGTCGTGCCGCCACTTGGAGCTCATCTTGTCGAGGAGGTAGCGGGTGCTCTCGCGAAACTTGCGTTGGGTGAAGTAGAAGAGGATGGGGTCGAGGACGCTATTCATGCTGGCAAAGGGCCGTGTGCACTTGTAGGCGATGGCGAAGGCCTGCAGGGTCGGGCAGGGCAAGCTGGGCGAGGAGCGGACGATCAGGTAGATGGTCTTGGTGAGGTGGAAGGGGAAGAAGCTGATGGAGAAGACGATGACGACGATGATGATCATGCGCACGGCCTTGTCCTTCTTCTTGTGCACCGCCAAGCCGATCAGCTCGTCCTTCTGGCACAGGATGCGGGCCATGCTGCAGTAGCAGGCCAGGATGGCCACAAAGGGCATCAGGAAGCCGGTGATGGTCAACGTGATGCCATAGGGGAAGTAGGATGCAGAGCGGTCCGGTGGGCTCAGGTCATAGCAGACAGTGCGATTCCTCTGCGTGCCGGTGGAGGCGAAGACGAAGGTGGGCAGGCACTGGGCGATGACAATGAACCACACCGCGGCACACACCAGCCACGTCAGCTTCTTCCCCTTCTTCTTGTGCCACGAGGCCAAGGGGTGGCAGATCCCCATGTAGCGCTGGACGCTGATGCAGGTGAGGAAGAGGATGCTGCCGTGCAGGTTGGTGTAGAACTGGAAGCGGACGAATTTGCAGGTGAAGTCTCCGAAGGGCCAGTAATCCTTCTGGGTGTAGTTGTAGATGAGGAGAGGGAGGGAGCAGACGTAGAGCAGGTCGGCCATGGCCAGGTTCAGCATGTAGATGGTGGTGCGGGTCAGCGCCTTGCGGGCCAGCCAGATCTGCCCGATGACGACAGCGTTGAGCGGGAGCCCCAGCAGAAACACCACTGAGTAGACCAGGGGCAGCAGGACCTGCTTGAACTCCTCGTGGAAGGTGCACGAGTTCCTCCCAGCTGTGAAGTTGGCCATGCTCACAGTCCCCTCTTCACTGGGGAAAGCACCTGTGAATGACAAATGGGACAATCAGTGGCTTGGCCGTGTATGACGCATCCAGGATGGACCTGGACTGGCCTGTGCGGCCCCACAGCCTCATCCGTCACCATCTCAAGGCAACAGGGATCATAAAATCATAGAATCACAGAAACACTGAGGTTGGAAAAGACCTCAAAGATCCCCAAGCCCAACCCCAGCCCACCCCTACCATGCCCACTGACCACGTTCCTCAGTGCCACATCCCCACGGTTCTGAACACCCCCAGGGACAGTGACCCCCCAGCTCCCCGGGCATTCTGTGCCGGTGCATCACTACCCTTTGGCAGAATAAATTTCCCCTAACATCCAACCTGAACCTCCTCTGGTGCAACTGGAGGCCGTTCCCTCTCCTCCTATCGAATGATAGAATTTGGGGTCTGTTAGGTGGAAAGAGCAGGACCATGCAGGGCGATGGCCCCTGGAGACAGCGCGGTGGCCTTCATCACCACCCCGCGGTGCTGGCACTTTGCTGGGCAGGCAGAGCTGACGCAGAGGAAATTGCAGCACGGCCCTTAGCGATGCAGCGAGCTCAGCCCACGTCCCTGCTCCTCTGCAGGGGGTGCCAAAGCCCCGTGGCGGAGTCACCCATTTGGGAAGCAGCAAGCAGTGCTGCTTGCAGTGGGACGAGGGGGTGTTCCGTGAGTGCTTTCATCCAGGACCTGAGAGTGGTGGCCGGCTGGTGGTGGAAGGTTTGGATCGTGGGGGTGATGGGAGCCCATCCCCATGAGCTCTGGGCTGCTGGGGGGGAGGCTTTGTGTAGGGGGTGGGAAGATGGCCTCTATGTAAGAAGGTGCAACTGCAGCCAGCTCTGCCGGGAGAGAGGGTTGCAACCTGACAATTGAAAGGAGGAGGAAATAAAACACAACAAAAGGCAGCAACCATCCCCCTGCCCAGCCCTGCCCACATCAATTTGCAGAGGCCTCACCTGGCACCTGCGGCCCCCCTGCACCCCACGGTGCCCCATGGCACCCACTGCCCAGTCCCAGCCACCTCCAACAGCCATCCCAGGGCTGAGACGTGCTGCATCCCCTGTGCCCTCACCCCTGCCCCAAGCCTCACTGTGGAGCCAGGGTAGAGTGCAGAGTGTAGGGCCCGGGTACCCCATGACTGTGCCCTCCCCAGGGATCCCCAGTGGGGCAGCATTCATGGGATCACCACCATGGGAAAAGGGGGACGAGGTGGCCTGCAAAAGGAAGGGGATGGGCTTGGGGAGCCCAGAGCACTGCCTACCTGCTGAGGTGCTCAGGGGTGCTGGGCCCTGGACTCTTTCCAGGTCCTGGTTGCATCTGCAGCATCACTTCCCCTTCCCACTCTGATGTGGCAGCCGAGCACCAAATGGGGAACAGAAACCAAGTGACAGCGTGGGCACAGCACTGCGTGGCACTGTGCAGCATGCGGCCATGTGGGGGGGCACAGTGTTCCCCGTACCCCAGAAGAGCAGAATGGGGGCACGAAGTGATACCTGAGGATGTGCCACCAGGCTCAGCCCAGAGAGGGACCTGGGGACGTGACAGCAGTGACACCACACCACAAGCACCCACGGGTGCCCCAGGCCACCTGCAAGGCTGCTAAAATAAATAATATTTATAGGACTGAATATGTGCATTCTCCTCCATCCTAACGCAATTACTGCTTTGGTTCTGCTCCCTTCCAGACCAGGGAGCTGTGGCCAAGTCTGGCACGAGCGCACAGCTGCAGCAGAGTGTGTTCTGTGTTCTAAATTTGCCTCGTGCAGAGGAATCAGATGTTCCCCCTTGGTCCTTTCAAGCAACTTGCTGCTTTTGCAAAAATAGGCCACAAATTCAAGTGAAACCCATTGGCACAGTGCTGGTCTGTGCTCCAGGCTGATGGCACGGTCCAATGGGCCAACTGGCCAAAGGGCCAATGGGACAATGGATCAATGGGTCAATGGGAGAATGGGACAATGGGACAATGGGTCAGTGGGACAACGGAACATTGGGTTGAGGTTTGTCCTTCCTGCGTTGAGCCATAGACATGGCTATTACATCTCCAGGAAGGATTCCCAAGAGAAAAAGAAAGCGAGACACGAACTTTGCAATCATGAGATGAGTGGCACCATCCTTCAAAAAGTCCCTTCTGCCCTCAAAGCCACCCAAAGGAGCTCCAGCTCCAAGAGCTGAGCTTTGCAATGCATTATGGTCTCTTGAGCAGATTTTACCCCCAAAACACTACTTGTAGGGGACAAGAAGGACATGCTCAAGGTTATGTGCATGGTTGGTGGTGAAACACTCCTGACCTAAAGAAAAGCAGCCAAAAAAAAAATGGGCTGCCCTAATGCCATAGTGATGTGCACAGAGCAAAACCCATGGGGAAAGGAGGGCTCCAAGCAGGGAAGGGGCTGCCCTGTGCTGGGTGGGGGCTGTGCAGGGTGCAGTGGGATTTATCACTGCGTGAGAGGGAATGAGGGAAAGGTAGGAAGGAGAAGTGGGAGCTGTCGGAGGCTGTTGGGATGGTTTCTGGTTCTGCACCACGGTGGAAGTGAAAGCTGCAGCTCAGCGGATTTGCAGCCCTCCATGGGTAATATAGGGGAACTCTCCCTTTATCAAAGCCTAGAGATGAAGGGCTTCGAGGTGAGTGATCTGGGACGTGCAGTGTAGTGGGGTGCTGGCCCCACATGCACCCCGCTCTGTTGCTCTCCAGGCATCTCCCATGGTTTTTTGCCCCAGCAATAAAATAAACCCAGTGTCGGTCTGTGGACTCACGGACACGAAGCTCATCCCATGCACACAACGCGTCTGCAAATGCGCTTGCATGAAACCCAGCAAACCTGCACTGCGGGGGCAGGGATTAGGCAAAGCAGGTCGGAGAGGAGATGTGAGAAGGGGAAAACACATAGCTCGGGGCTGCCTTCCTGCTCTGGAAAACAACCTGGCCCCATGTCACGTTTTGGGACGCCACGGGGCTGTTTTCCTCCATGGAGTGGGATGGTGGCGAAAGGGGACAGGGATGGAGAACTCAGTGCAGAGCTCCTGCACTGAGCTGCCCGGGCTCAGCTGGCAGCCTCCAGCCATGGGACGGGTTTGGGTGAACTCCGAGGTACGTACCCACACACTCATGTATGCACCATACACCCACAAACCCACATGTGCACCCACATGTTCACCCATGTGCATAAATATTCACAGACAAGCATATATATACAGGCACATCTATACCTCCACGCATCTGTATGCCTCTATGCATAGATATCTACCTCTGTACAAACCTAAACAATCTTAAATATGGTCTATAAACACACAGACCCACACGCATCCAATGTATATACATTATTCTCTACATATATATGTGAAAATAAATCTCCAAACACACGTGCACACTCAAAGCTCTGTGCCTGTGTCTACAAATACATCCCCGTGCACATCTCTGTGCCTATACACAGGAATATACCTCCGTGCAGATACGGGCCCACACCTATGCACACTTCTGTCCATAGATACCCAAAGCTTTAAGCTTCTGGACACACAACCTGTGAGCACACACCTCTCTGTGCGCCCGTACCTGCATCCCTGCGTATCTGTAACTCTATATGCATGTATACATGCTGGGGGACACCGGGTCCCTTGAGCAGACCTTCATGGAACCGTTTTAGGGCTCACCACGTGCAATGTGGGGTGTGATCCCCGGGGCACTGCAGGAGAAGCCAGCAGAGGTTTGCCCATCCCGACCTTATTGGGGTGGACACGTCCCCCCGCCCCCCCGCCATTGGGGTGGTGGCATTTCCAAGCCCCCCTCTGCACTTAGGGCTGCCCAACCACCCCTCACTGACACCGACACTTGGCAGCCAGAGGAGAGGCAGGCAGGTCCCTGCTCAGCCGGATCCCATTAGGAAACCACCAGCTTAGGGTGTAGGGCACAGCTGGGGGGCCTCAACCAGCCCCCTGTAGGTGGCACGTTCTGATGGGCAGCTCGGGGCTGTGCCATCCCATGGGCGTGGGACCCCCGCCAGGTCCCCTGAGGAGCCCTGTGCCCACTTGGGGCGCCCAGGACTCCAGCCCACCCTGGGCACGGCCCCAATGGGGCTGGGTGCGTGCTCGGTGTTACCCCACAGCCCAGCTCAAGCTCTGGTGGCTCGATCCGCTCCCCGATCCCATCCCGTCCCGTTCAGCCCCATCCTACCCGATTCAGTGTGACACTGTCGGCTTGGATCCTGCCCCGGTTTGGACCGGATCAGATCCGGTTGTTCAACCCGATCCCTCCCGGCTCTGCCTGCCCCATCCCGGCCTCTCCCTGCACGGCTCGGTTCGGCTCGGTTCGGTTCGGCACTTACTGGAGCGGGGATGCACCGGCGGAGAAGCAGCGATCGCAGCCCAGGGCCGCCTCTTTGCTGTCCGCCCGCCCCGATCCGCCCCGGGGCCGCCGCGCTCCGCCCCGCCCGGACGGGGCACCTGTGGGGTGGGGAGGGGGTGTGGGGGGGTGAGGAGTGGGCACTGCTGGATGGAGAGGGCACAGCTGGAAGGGGAGCACACATCTGGGTGAGGATGCAGGGAATGGGAAGGCACACTGGGAATGGAATGGAATACTTGGATGGGGAGGGCACAGCTGGATGGGGACGCAGGGAAGGGGGTGGCACGTTTGGATTGAGATGGCACAGCTGGATGGGGAGGGGACACCTGGAGGGGGCACATCTGGATGGGGCATAGTTTGACTGGGGACACATCTGGATGGCATGTAGAGGGATTGGGATGGCACCACTGGATGGGGATGGAAAAGGTGGAGGGGGCACAGCTGGATTGGGATGACACAACTGACTGGGATGGCGGAGCTGGATGGGTGCACAGAGGGACTGGGGTGGCACGAGTGGATCTAATGGGACTGCTGGAGCAGGGCATAGAGGGATCGGGAGGACACAGCTGGATTGGGATGGCAAAATTGGAGGGGGCACAGCTGGATGGTGGCAGAGATGGATGGGGAGAGCAGGACTGGGTGGCACAGCTGGACTGGGATGGCAAAGCTACAGGGGGCACAGCTGGATGGGTGGGCATAACGGGAGGGGCTCAGCAGGATGGAGGGGCACAGCTGGTTAGGGAAACATCTGGATGGAAGCCATAGCTGGATAGGGGTAGTGCTGACAGGGAAGCACAGCTGGGTAGGAGCACAGCTGGATGTGGGTGATACTGCTGGATGAGGATGTCACAACCGATGGAGCTGGCATAGCTGGAGAAGGTTTTCCCCTCTGGAGAAGGGGCAAATCTGGAGCTGGGGCACAGCTGGATGGAAATAGGCACAGCTGGATGGCATTGCACAGCTGGATGGAGCGGCACAGCTGGAAGAGGCAGCACAGCTGGGTGGAGAGGCACAACTGGAGAAGAGGTCATCATTCCCACCATGCAAACATCTGGATTGAACGGGGCATTGGGATGCTCCTAATTCCCCCCCAGCACAGCGTTTGCAGGATGGGGAGCTTTCTGCTTCTGCTCACAGCTGGATTACACCGGCCAACAGCTGGATTCCCCCAGCTGCAGCGGGGAGTGGGGCAGAGGGGTCGGCACCTTTGCTACTCATTAACCAGCCCATAGAGCCACCGAGCTTCCTGAGCAGGGCCATTAAAATGCAATAAGGAAAGGAGCCTGGGGGACAGCGTGGGTATGAAAGAAGTGATGCATAAAGAGCCTGAGGATACTAATCTTGCACGGGATGCTGGGCTCGGCCCTTCCTTTCCATGGGATCCTGGGCTCAGCCCGCTTTGCCCCCTGAAATTAATTTGTTTTCCTCCTTCTGATGGGGTCTCTGTTTTATGGAGGGAGGTGATGATGGAGCACAGCGCAGGGTGCTCCCCTCATTGCGGTGAAGGGTTTGGGGCATGGGCCTGGCTCTGGGGTAGGGGGTGGGGAGACAGGGCGAGGTGCCTGCATCCCACTGGCGCCTGGATGAGCACGGACAACGCGGGCTCTCATCGATCCTGGCACTGCAGCGCTGCAGGGAGATCACTTCTGGCAGGAGAAATGGCAAAGATTCGCAGCCACAGCCAGGATGGAGCCGTCACCCTGGTCCTGGGGCTGCCCAGGCTGGTGAGGATGGGGTGGGGATGGCTCGGTGCCCTCGTGAAATTCCCAGCTGCCGCAGGGAGCCGGAAACTGGGGGGGAGAAAAAGTGTCTGTCTGCAGAGCGGAGCAGCAAACACGCCTTGTGCAAACATGCCTGGCTGCATTCTGCAGAAAAGCAGGGCTTTCCCCTGGAGCTGGTGGGGGGAGATGGGGCCGAGAAGGGACACAGCTCACTACTGTGATGAGCCACTGATGACAGCACGTATCCCACCCCCCTCTATGGAGCTGAATGTGAGCTGGGGAAGAGCTGATGTCACCGCCCCGCCGGTGTCCTTGCAGGTGCCCAAGGTGAGCCTGGCAGTAGGGACACTGTAAATAGGGCGAGGAGTGACAAGCACCAAGAACCAGCTGCTCCCGGCTGCTCACCGATCTCACCCCTCCGCCCCATCCAGCCCAGCCCTGTGGCACCTGGGGTAAAAGAGAGCCAAAAATCTGCTGTTTTCAGGGCTGAATATGGCTCTTTCTACCCTGATTTCAGCTGCTCGGTTGGGTGAGCTACGGGCAGAGCACGCGCCTGCGAGGATTTCTTCTTATTTTTCTTGCAAAGCCATAGGGTTCCTGGCTAATTTGGAAGGCAGTCAAGAAGTTACGCGAAGCTTCTGGCTGCGTTTTGGGTCATCAAAAGAAATTTCCTCCTGGAGAGGTCATTTTGTGATTACCAACACAAAGACAGAGGGGACGGATTCGGCGAGCACTGCGCGTCCCCTTGGCAAGGGGACAACGCTCTTCCTCCACACCTCACCCCCTGCATTTTGGAGCTGTAACAAGAGGAACGGGAGTGCGAGCACTCTTGTTTCGATGCTCTTTTCGTGCAGGCTGAAGGGAGGAGAAGCTCTCAGGGAGGAGTAATTGGGGAAAGCGAACAGCCGTGCTGTTGGGCTCCTCTTTGCTTGCCACCAATTGAATTAATCTCTGGCACAAAGGCCTGGCACGGCGGCTGGGTTCAGCCTCACGAGACCTTCTGGCCACCTGGTTCCTGCCCTCTGGCTGAGTGCTGCCAGTAATTGCATTAGTGGTGCTTGCAGGCGAGCTGTTTCGCTGCCGGCTGCTTTCGTTGCCTGGCACTGGGTGCTCGTGCCTCCAGGACAGCTGCTGTGGGCAGGGGACATCCCCTTGGGGTGCCAGAGTGTCCCCTCCGTGCTGTGTCCTCCCCACAGCAGCTGGCTGTGCACCCACCCAGCTGGGCACCCATCCAGCTGTGCATCCATCCAGATGTGCACTCATCCAGATATGAATCCACCCAGATAGGAACCCATCCCGCTGTGTTGCAATCGAGCTGCCTGCATCCAGCTGTGCCTCATCCAGCTGTGCCCCATCCAGCTGTGCCCCTATCCAGCTGTGCTCCCACCCAGCCATGCCTATCCAGCTGTGACCCTATCGAACTGTGCCCTCGTTCAGTTGTGCACCCATCCAGCTGTATCATGAATGGGGACCGGAGCCCCAAAATCAGGATCCTGAAGCTGGAGGTTTGACTAAGTGCCAGAGGAATGCTTTACTTCCGCTTGGTCAGCAGTCTGACCATGGAGAGGGTTAGTTTAGCAAAGGGCCACTGTCAGAGTGGGGCTCAAGAGAGACACCTGAGGTCAGGGCACGGGGCTCTGAGCACTGATGGAGCTGGGGGTGCTCCTGTGCACTGCGGGGGGTGGGACCTGATGGCCTTCAGGGGTTCCTTCCAACTCAAATCATTCTGTGGTTCTATGATGCTCTGGTTCAAGGGGTGAGACCATCTCCACCAAGCACCTTCTCTGCCCGAAAAAATGGCATCCGGGGCCTCGTGGTGCCCAACTGCAGGCTGCTCTCACTGTGGTAGCGGGTGTCTGTGTGTCTGCAAGGAAAAATTGCTGGAAAATGGTTAAAACAGAGAAAGAAGAAATCAAACTTCATTAGCAAGCATGACCAGGTCTGCCACCTGGCAGGCTGGCGGTGTCAGGAGAAGGACACAAGGAATTGGCGTCATTTCCACTTGAAACAGCTTTTAGGAATTAGATTTCTCACGCAAGCCGTCTGCAGTTGGGTGAGCGGGGAGGAACTAGCGGGGGCACAGCTGGATGGGGTGGCACAGCTGGATGGAGGCACAGGTGAATGGGAGCACAGCTGGACCAGGACGCAGGTGGAGTGGGACACAGATGGGTGAGGGCACAGCTGGATGCACACAGCTGGATGGGGGCACAGATGGATGGGGACAGCTGGGTGGGGGCACAGCTGGGTAGCAATGCAGGTGGACGGGGGACAATCAGGTGGAGGCACAGACGGATGTGAGGACAGATGGATTCTGACACAGCTGGATGAGGGCACAGCTGGGTGGGGGCACAGCTGGATGGGGGGACAGTTTGATAGGGTCACAGGTGGATGGGTCACCAATTGATGAGGCACAGCTGGGGAGATGGGCTCCTGCTGCAGCCTCGAGCCCCATGCACCCATTCTGCCAGGAAATCATGCCTTTGCTGGGAATTCAGACAAAAAAGCCTTGGTTTGCCTCCAAGAGGGATCTGACCTACGAGTATGTGACGTTACTACGCCTCAGCGTTTCTCAAGAAGCGTGCTTCAGCCCTTTTTCCTCTCCAGCCTGCTTTCCTCCAGCCCTGTGGATATCAATGGGGGAGGAGGAAGGGAGAGCTGAGCAGGCTGGTGATTGATGACTGCATCTCTGCAGGCTTCCTTTCCTGGTGCAAACACACCCGGACATGCGTTGGAGACACAGGGTCGCTTCCTCTCTTTGCTTTCATTCATGCAGAGTCCTAAAGGAGCCACGCCGAGAAGGCATTGGTGCCTCTGGTTTCACGCTGGGTGCTTGGGGGGTGGCCTGGGTGCAGGGGATGTTATACACACAGGGATGTGTGAGTCTGCAGCCAACAAACCCCGGCACCTGGGGCACGTCGGGTCCTGTGGTGGAGTTTTCCAAGGTTGGAATTCACTTTGAGGCCACCTGGGTTCTGGTGTCCCTGGGGAGGGGTCAGGAGGTCAAAGCACACGCGACCTGCAGGTACTGCTGCTATTTCCCATTCGGGAAAGATTTACAAGAAGTTCCCCTCTGCTGGTTGCTGTTTCCTCGATGGCTTGTTTACTTTGGCCATTGGGCCACAGACAGGTCTCCGGTTGGAGAGTTCTCTTCGGGCAACGATTCCCCTCACAGTCCATGCAGGGTCAAAGGGTGGAAACACTGATGGAGATGGGAAACCACCATGCAGAAGGACTGTCCCTCTCTGGGCACTTTTCTGGGGAAAAAACTAGCTATTTTAAGGTTGAAAACAGGTATTTTGTAAATGGCCCACCATGATGGGTTCTGTGATTGTGGCTCATCACCAAACGTGTCCCAACTGGTGGGATGGGTTGTGGTCACCCAGCGCCTGGGTCTTCTGCACAGGCTTAGCATAGGGGCAGCCAGATGGGCTGAGTTCATTTCCCAAGCCATAGCTTAATTAGTATTCACCAATCCCATCTCTGAAGGTGAGAATGGGGTAGGATCCCCCTGACTCCCATGGCCAGCCGAGAGTGCTTCATTGCAGCCACGATGCCCAAATTCCAGAGGAATATTCACAACAACGAGCTTTAAATCATGATGGGCCAAGAACAATTAATTTACACACTGCAAAATTTAATACTCTGTGTTTCTCTTCACCAGGGCGTTTGGCAGGGACTCCTCCCTCCTGCATCCCTGACAGACAGGACCACCCAGCTCCCAATATATGGCTCAACGCGATGCTCCTGGCTCTGCTTCCCTCCCCAGGATCCCAAAACAGAACCGTTCCCCGCATCCCTCCAGAAGTGGGACTCCACTTTTGGTGCTGAAAAAAGTGATGGTGGATGTTGCATGCAATGAGTTCACCAGGGGCTCAGAACCACGGTTCAACGCTCCCATCCGGATGGATGCAATTTTCGTGCAATTTTCAGCCCGTGCAATTAGAGGATGGATGCTAATTCCTTCGCTGGCAAATTTATTTTTCCCAATGAAATGCAATGTGCACTGTTGACTCAGGCTCGGGTCCTAAGGGACACTCTGGAAAAGCACATAGTGGAAGAGCCCAGCCACCACCAAGGGAACTAGGGTGGACGTTGGTTTTATTTTGGGAGCCGGAACACGGCATCGCCGGCGGCGCGTTCTGCGTGGAGCAGCCCACGTGCCCTTCACTTCTCTCTTTCACTTCTGCTTTATGGAAAACATTGCCATGTGCGGCCACACAGGACAAAACAGGAAGCCGGATCCCAGGGGGGGGCTTTTTAATTCCTCGAATTTTGCCTCTTTCTTCTGAGGGAAGCAACCAGGGTTTTCTGGAAAGGGGTGGAATGAAAGAAATGAGGAAAAAGTTGGGACTGAGTTTTCCCTTCCGTCACTTCCAGGAGCACACACGCTGTGGGTTTCTGCTCAAACTGAATGCAAATGGAACATTTTATAGGGAGATTTGGGAGATGATCCTGATGCTGACACTAATTCATGGGTGTTCCATGTTGATGGGCAGCAAGGACTCAGATTTTGGAGGGATGCATTCCCCGCTCAGCAAAGCTCGGAACAGCACCAGCTCTTGGCAGCACCTTCTAAACAACCCTGGGCGCAGCGCTAGTGCCCAGACGCTTTGTACAAACACGGAGGTGAAACTATAACAAGGGGAATACAGTCTTGGGAGGTCCCAGCCTTCAGCTGTCTGGGTTGGGCATCGCTGCTGCTCCTTCCTTTTTGATGGGGTCTGTGATGCTGTGCTCGGTCCCACCTGGTTTTTGGTTGGATGCATGGGACGGCGTCCAGCTGTGTCCCTGGGGGTGTCCCAAGGTGGTCATCTGCCATTGGATGGAATAACAGAATTGTAGAGTTAGGTTGGAAAAGACCTCTGTGATCCCCAAACCCAACCTCATGCCACCCACTGACCGTGTCCCTCAGTGGCACATCCCCGTGGCTCTGGAACACCTCCAGTCAGTGACTCCCCCACTCCCTGGGCAGCCTGTGCCAGTGCTCCATGGATTAGGGCTCGACCACCTCCCTGAGCAAATGGGTGGGGAAGGGCTACAGCTTGTCATGGGCTTGGAGGAGGTGAATCTGGAGAGCCTGGGCTCTATAGCTCTGTGATGTATTATGGATATTGGGTCAGGCTCAAAGGGTTTGCAAAAATAGCAGAGCGCTCTCTCAGAGCCAGAGGTAACACTGTACGATGTCAAGCTGCAGGTGGAGGGGCCAACATCTCCTTGTCTTGTGGATCCCATTGCCCACATGGGGCAGGAACAACACGTGCCTCCATTCCCCACTGCACACAGGCGTGGATGCTTTGTTTCCAGCTTGGAAATTGCACCAGGACACTCACATGGAGGCTGCAGCCCCATCTGCTGCAGGAAAAGCTCCTGGAGCAGCCAGCCCCAGACCTGCCCAAGCCAAAAATGCTGAAGCAGGTCCGTCCCGTTTGGGATGTGTTGCACAAACACAAAGGCAGCAGTGATGGGGGGAGGAGGGGAACTTGCTGGTGAACGAGATCAGCTTGTTCCCTGTGTATGTCGGCTGGCAGCGCGGGCAGCAGTGGATGGGCTGGCTCATGACAGCGCTGCTGCACGACACAGCTGCCATTGTGCAGGTATCAGCCTCTCTGATGTGTCTTATTTTCATCCTTCTTCCCACAAACAAAGTTTTTTGTTTGTTTGTTTTAATTGCATTTTTCTTTCATTGCGTTACACGTCATGTCATGCCATTGCACTGCACTGCATTGTGTTGCATGCCCTTGCATGTGATGCCATTGCACTTCATCGCATTTCATTGCATGTTAGATCATGTCATGCCATTGCATTTTGTTTCATTGCATGCCATTGCATGTCATTGCATGCCATACCCTTGCACTGCATTTCATTGCCTTGCATTTCACTGCATGCCATACCATGTGATGCCCTTGCACTGCGCTTTATTTCATTGCATGCCATATCACTGCAAGTCACAGCACTTCATGCCATTGCATGGCATTCCACTGCATTGAATTTCATTGCATGTCAGAGCATGCCATGTCATTGCATTGCACTTCCTTGCGTTGCATTTTGTTGCATATCATTTCATTGCGTGTCGTAGTACGCTATGCCACGTCATTGCACTGCATTGCACCGCATGTCATATCACATCATGTCCTTGCACAGCGTGGCATGTCATTGCATTATGGTGCACTTTTTTGCCACGTGGGCACAGCCAGACAGCTCAGACCCAGAGCCAGGCTCCTGGAAAGCCCTCGAGCACTTGGGAGCTCTTCCTGCAGGCTGCAAGCTGTTGGTGGTCTCCTGTGTTCCGTTCACATTGAACTGATCTCAGCAGGGTGGAAGCTGCTCTAACATAAACTTTAGGGATAAACCAGGCAGATTTATGATCAACAGAAGGTCGTTTTCTTTACGAGGGGGAATGGAAGAAAGCAGGGCAGCATGGTGCCGGTAAATCAAAGCAATGACTCCATCCTGGGTATGGAGTGGGCTGGAGGCACCATGCCAGGAACCCCAGCTGCCCTCAGGCACCACCAGGCCAAGCATTTGGGTGACACTGGTCATGGTTATCTCTGACAATGAGCTTTGCTGCGGTACCCAGTCTGGGAAATGACTCCAAACCTCTCCTTTTGCATCACTCTTCTTCCTCCTCTGCTCCTTTCCAGAGCTGAACACTGAGGCTAAGGGAAGAACCTTCGCTGAAAGGCTTGTGAAATAGGTTTAATTTAATGCATCCAGTAATCCTAGGCATTCCTGCTTCCTTCCTGTTATTATCTGACACGATTCTCTATTCTTGGATGCTTAGAAACACTGATTTGAAGGGAAGCTGAACAAAAACAAACGGGATTAAAATAAAACCAGAAGAATAACGGGGATGGTGTACGAGAAGCTGTGATTCCAGGAAGGCTGGCGGAGCGACTCTGGCACTGGGACGTGACAGTAGAATCATAGAATGACAGAATAGTTTGGGTGGGAAGGGACCTTGAAGATCACTCAGTCCCAGCCCCCTGCTGCAGGCAGGGACACCTCCCTCTACCCCGGGTTGCTCACAGCCCCATCCAGCCTGGCCTTGAGTGCTTCTGGGGGGGTGGGGGGTGGCATCCACAGCCTCGTTGGCAACCTGTGCCAGTGTCTCACCACCCTCGCAGTGAAGAATTTCTTCCCAATATCTAGTCTAAATCTACCCTATACCAGTTTAAAACCATTTCCCCTCATCCTGTTGCTACCTGCCCTTATAAAAAGTCCCTCCCCAGCTTTTCTGCAGGCCCCTCCAGGTCCTGGAAGGCCGCTATATGGTCTCCTTGGAGCATCCCCTACTCCAGGCTGCAGAGCTCCAGATTTCTCAGCCTGTCCTCGTAGGGAAGGTGCCCCATGCCATGCTCTGGACATTGCCATGTTCCAGATTATTGCACAAGATTGAGCTGCACTATCGGCTTCAAGACCGATTGCCAGTAGAGTGGTGGGTGTATTTTCCCATGGAGTTCAGAGGAAATGCTTATTCTCTCCACCAGGTTAAGAGCAGATGCAAAGAGCTCTCGGCTACCCATGACCTTTGGGCACGATGCATCTCGTGGTCTCATCTCACGTTGGTGCTTCTGAATGTGTCCATCTGCTCAAGCTCTGTGCAAGGGTTGAGCTGCATCCCACAGGGCTGATCTGCCCCTGGGTGAGTGCTTAACTGGTCCCTGGTATTTCAGGGGCACCATGTGGTCCATGAGTCAACACAACAATGACTTCTGTGGATGTATTCTAAGCAGATGTCTCCAACAGGTTGCGTTCCTCCTTTTTCGTGGTAAGTTTGTAGGCACCACGCAGGGCTTAAAAAAGACAACAGTGCCCACACAGGTGATGGGACTGCCATGTAGACTCCGGGACTGCGATGTAAGGAAGGCGTGTTCGCACCAGCAGCCAGTGAGAAGTGGCTTGTGGCAACGTGACCACCAATCTGACTGGTTTCTCCTTCTCTTCTTCCTTCTCCTCTTCCTTGTCAGTTTATTGATTGGGATTATGAACTAAATTCCCCCCTAGAAATTCAATAGAGCCCAAACTGGTATACTAAACAAACTGTAAGCGTCTGGTGACTCACGCTATGGCCTTGCTCCAAGGCAAGCACAAAAGCAGAAGCCTCAGAGCTTTGGAAACTTCTCAGCATTAAAATCCACATGGTCCCGGAAAAGAGACCGGATGGGTCTCCCATCTAAATTTAACTGGAGCAGGTGAAAACTGTCCCAGGTTTGGGAAGGTCCCTCCTCCACACGTCTTGCCTGTCTTGGCATGGGATGACACAGCTCTGTCTCAACTGTAAGAGAATCTATTTTTGAGTGAAATAAGAGCTGATTATTATTATTATTATTATTATTATTATTTGTAGAAATTACTTAGGAACTTCTAAATAGTAGAGCTGCCCTTCCTATTGGTAATTTCCCTCTTTCTTCCTCTAGGACACTGGGCAGTTTGTGTATATAGTTCTTAAAATTTGCTTTGAAATCTATTGCAGAATATTTCCTTTTGGTGAGTTTTTTTTAAAAGATCTCTTTCCTTCAAAATTCATGTACAAGGTCAATGGAGAACCCAGCTGCTTCCATCCCTCATAGCCTGCCCAGAACCCCAACAGCCACAGAATCATAGAATCATAGAATCATTAAGATTGGAAAAGATCACTAAGGTCACCAAGTCCAACCGTCCAGTCAGACATCTTGGCTGGAGATTCGATGGGCTGGGATTGCCCCAAGATCCCAGCTCAGCTTTCCATGGCCAAATCCAGAGGGGAGATCCCTTCCTGAACCCCCACCCCAGCTTGCCCAACGCTCACTAGCCAAGTCTTCAAGAGACATGGCCATAGCTGAGTCCAGCACTGGGCTGCATAGGTGATAATATGATTGGGGCATCTTCAGAAAAAGGAGAAATGGAGAACTGAGACTGTTCAGCCTGGAGATAAGAAGACTCAAGGGGATCTCATTGACTTCTATAAATACCTGATGGGGTGGGAATAAAGACAATAGAACCCAACTCTTCTGAGTGGGGCGGTGACGGGATGGGAGGTGGTGAGCAATAGCTGAAACACAAGAAAATCTGTTAAAACTCCAGGAAAATATTTTGTTACTGTGAAGGTGGTTGAGGTTGCCCCCTGAGGCTGTGTGGTCTCCATCCCTGGAGGTGCTCAAAACCCAACTTGACATGGCCCTGGGCACCCTGCTCCAGGTCACCCTGCTGGAGATTGTCCCTAATTCCATCTTTCAGTGGTGGTTTCTAAACCATGTCAATAGTCTGTGTGTGTGACCTCCTATTTAGTAGGCAGGAATGAAGCTGTCTCTCGTTGCTTTGTCTTTACAGACGTGCAAATCCTAGTCCCAGGGTTGGCATCCACCCCTCACATGGACTTTGTTTCTCCTCTCATCTATAAGGAATTGAATAAATGTCAGCACCTTCCCCTGCTTCGTGCAACCCGATCTGCAGCTTCTCCTTTTCCACATTGTCTTCCCCAGGGGACACTCAGAAATCATGACTTTGTGGGAGAAAACAGCCCTAAATGATGGCGAGTTAGGCTGGCAGATTAATTCAGGAGACAAACTCCCTCAAGGGACATAGGCTGTGTTTGCTGCTAATGCTAACCTCTTGGAAGCCCTTGCACGAGGCTTTCTCTTACCAACCTCAGTGCCCATCAGGGACGGCACGAAGGGTCCCTCCTCCCTGCGCGCTGGTCCCGCGAGGACACAGTGAGCTCAGCCCCCTCCTCCCTCCCCAGATGTGCTGCGGAGGAGGAGCACCACGTGTTTGTCACCAGATCAGAGAGAAACGCTCTGCCTGGAGTGGATGAACTTCTGTCCTCTGACGTGAGCGCTCCTGCAGGACAGCGAAGCCCAGATGTTAGCGCAGCTGGCGGGGACATCGGCCCTCGCCTTGGGGTGGGCGAGAGGTCTGCTTTAGGAGAGCCATCATGGCATGGTGACTGCTTCACCTGCCCTGCTCGGGGATGGGAGCACAGGCACAGCTGGGGATGGGCAGCACCTGGAAGCACTGCATCCCTCCCGAAGGAGAGCCTGAGTATCTGTATGGGTTGGCCATCCTTCCTAGATGTCTGATTTTGTTCTGGTGAGTCCAAATGCATTGGACTGATGTTTTGAGACTTCTTCTATCATATTATCATAGAATTACAGAGTGACTTGGGTTGGAAGGGACCTCAAGACCATCTTTTTACAACCCCCTGCTGTGGGCTGGGTGCACCCCATCAGCTCAAGCTGCCCAGGACCCCATCCATGGCCTTGGGCACCTTCAGGAGTGGGGCACCCACAGTTCAAAGCAGCAGTGCCAGGGCCTTAATGCCCTCTGAGTAAAGAATTTCCTCCTAAAATCTAACCTAAATTTCCCCTTTTAGTTTTAAACTGTTATCTATAGATGATGGGGGGAACCACCTACGCCCAGAGCAGACAGATCCATACCTTTCCAGGGGTGTGCCAAGCCAGGTTGAGCATCTTGGTCACCTCAAATATATTTGGTACAAAATGCCAAACTTTGAGGATTTCATGAGCATTAGGTCCCAATTCCCATAACTGCTGTTCTGGAGAATGTTCACTCAGAGCATCTTGCACTCATAGAAAACAATAGAATCATGGAATCGTGAAAGTTGGAAAAGACCACTAAGCTCCCCAACCCACTCCCATTACATGCACTGACCACATCCCTCAAATAAGGATAAGGATGAAGCTGGAACTGGAGTGGTGGGTGTGATACATGGATCTGTACACAGCACAGAAATCCCTCTCATCCTGCTTGGCTTTAGATATTTCCTCCCCGGGCTATGGCACCTCTGTGGCTACTGGTATTGATGGGCACCAATGTTTGGACTGGGGTAACCCTTGAGTTTGGGGACTGGTGGCTTAGGTGAGCACAAGGAGCCAAGATAGCAGCTGGTATGGGGAAAAAAACAGGCAAAATGATGGGCTAGAGAACCACTACTTGGTTAAGTGAAGGTTGCAGAGGGATTTGCTGGACGAAGGGGCAACTGCTTTCCATCCCGTCTCCTGCCACCCTCTTCTGCCCCAAATGGGCATCATCCCAATGACACCATGGACCCGGGGAGAAGAAGGGGGTGGGACAGGCACTGAGTGCCCAGCAGCTGTGGGCAGAACCGTTCCCATCCTGCAATGTCATTGCTGTAGCATCGAGGTCAGCTTTCTTGGGGCCTTGAGTGGCCCTAATCAGTGTTCTCTTCATCTCAAACAGTCCCATTTGGACAGGCTCCAGGCTGTGCTTTGCCTCTGCAGCCACTCTGCTCAGCGCCTTGGAGGGCATCTGGTCCCTCTCTGCACTGCAGATAAGCAGAGACAGAGAGACTGAGGCCATGATGTGAGTCTCCAAGATAAAAAAAAAAGGGGGGGAGAAGGAGGGAGGGGTAAATGAGGAAAAGAAATAAAAGAGGAAAAATGGATGAAACCACTTTACAGCCCCAAATACTCCTTTCATGCCGTTGGGCTCACCCAGCCTGCAAAACCAGCTGGCGGGGATGGGATGTACTCCCAGTTTATGAGCACAAGGAGCATGTTTGGAGGGAGATAGACAGACACAGGAACCCACTGAGATAAGGTACTGGAGCATGGCCATCGGTCTGCAGAGCAGGGAAATGTTTCAGCTGCAACGGGGCTGGGCAACCCTGGCCTTTACCACCAAGGTCCAAAATCACGTAGGTTCAGATATTTTGCTTTATTCTACTGCCCTTTGCAACCTCGAGGTTACAAATCACTGCTATACCCAAGCAGGCATCAGTCAGCACCACGGTCCAGTAGGAGCTGTTGGGAATTGGGATTGAGTGGCATAAGGAGTTCAGAAAGGGCCGCTCTGTGCTCGATACGTTGGCGTTGACCACCCAATGCCAAGCTCACATTCTTCTGCCTGGTGCAAGGTGCTGCAAACACTTCTCTCCTCCCTCCCCATCACTTTGGTTTTAGCATTGCTCCTTGCATGTCCAGGTGTTCCCATGGATGTGCCTGCATCCCTTTCCCTTCGGATCAGGAAGGATCCCGTGTGGTTTATCCATTCTCCCAGTGTTGAGTTTTGCTTTTGAAAGAGCTCAAAGGGCATCACCTAGAGATTTCTAAATATTTTGGGGACAAGGTCTGAGATTATGCAGAGCTTTTAGCTGCCTGCAGCTGAATTACAGTGACCTCCCACAATCTGCAGTGGTTCCTTAGAAATATTGCACATAAAAAAAAAAAAACACATGCAGAGCCAAATATTTGTCCTGCTGCCCTAAGGAGGGTTTATCCAGTGCATATGTAGGGTGAAGGGAACGTGGGCTTTGGGACCAAGCCTGGGGATGTGAGGGATGTGCCCTATGGGGCAAGAAGTGGATGAGAGGTTGGAGGGCAGACAGGAAATAATAAGAGGAGCACAAAACCCCTGCTACGTGTTTTTAGCCAGATCCTAAAAGGTGAACTCGTGATGTTTCCTAGGACACCGTGCCTTCTTCCTTGCTGGATTTAATGGATTATTTTAGCTGAGTGTTCATGTGCTCTGGCTGCTGGCTGCTACGTCTCACGCTGGAGCTTGTGGCGATGTAGCTGAGACATTTCAGTGTGTTTGTGCTTGGGATGTAATGCTCAGAGAAGAGCAAGAAATCCCCACTGTGCCCACCAAGGAGCTCCACCAGCAGCTCTACCAACAGGCATCCATTGGGTGGGTGGGGAGGAACTGCTGGATTTGGTGGGCTCATCCCAGTTCCAGACTGGGAAGTGCTGCTTCCTGGGGCTTCAGCTTTCTGGACCATGCGGGGACAAGGGATGTCTAGAAAATGCTGGGAAAACCCTGTGTTGAGAATATAAATAGTAACAACTGAATAACAGAGTATTTATAAAGGCTCTTTCATTTTTGGAGGCATATGTGCCTGATTTTGCAGAGTCCTGATGGAGGCTTTTCTAAGAAACCATGATGCCAATGAGCACGTGTAGCTGTATTTCTCCGGGGTGAGTCACTTGGAGCCTATTCCTCCTTTTGGTCAGAGCTGGAGGAAATCGAGGATGTTCCCACTAGCAAGTGGAAGAGGAAGGGGATGGACCCCAAATGATCCCTCCATGGCAGAGAGCAGTGCCACTGGGACCTCAGAGAACCCCCTGGCTAAAGCCTCCAGCTTCCCCATGCCTTGGGCTGGCCATTCCTACAAGGCAGGTTGTTACCCATCCACTGTGCCCCTGCCAGATAGATCCCACAGCCCTTGCTGTCCTCCTCCATGTCCAAGGTCCATGGTCTTGGCCATGAGGAGGAAGACGATGGGTTGGGGAGCCAGGATCTCATCCCAGCTCTGCAACCCAACAGCCTCAGGCACATCCCATCAGCCCTTTTCCAATTTTCATCTACCAAGACCCCGTCTGAGGAGCAGAGCCTGGCGAGATGTTGCCTACGAGGTCACCGTGTCCTGGACTTGGTGTCTCCATGTCCCCGCAGCTGCCTGGCCTGCAGCCAGCCCGACGCTGCCACCAGCGCAGAAACCAAATGCTTCCCATCTTCCTTCCCCCTGTGCTCTGGGGGATTTCCATTTTTGCTTTCTCTCTGGATTGCACTCAAAACCTCAGTCCAAAGGGAACAACAGTGAAGAGAAAGGTTGACGGCAGAGAGGGATATTTAGGGGAGGATGGTAACATCCCCATCCGTTACCCACCATGGTTATACGCAAGAAGAACAGGGCTGGCTCTGCACCAGTGGTGTTTGAGCTTCCCATAACATTTCTTTTTTGCACCAGAAAAGAGTTTTTGGGGTGCTGCATGAGGCATGAGCCCACATCATGGAATGTCAAAAAATCAGTTTTGGCCCAAAACTAGCACGAGGATGCAGTAGTGGCACACACCGCTGTTTCTCTCTGCTCTGTTATCCAGGATGCCCAACTCAGGCAGATCTCAACCTTACTTGGGAAAAAGGTCTATAACCTGGCATAATTGGATGAGGCCCTGGGCAACCTGGTCTGGTACCAGATCTGGAGGTTGGTGGCCCTGCCTGTGGCAGGGGGGTTGGAACTTGATGATCCTTGGCGTCCCTTCCATCCCAAGCCATTCTAGGATTCTCTGATTCTATGAGAATGGTGCAGATAGACCACCGAGCAAAACTCGGTGAGTCCTGGACCACCAGGAGTTGAGGACATTGGTCCTTAGCATCACTTTCCCCTTCTCCTGGAGCAAGCAGGCAAGCGGTGCTTCTGCCAAGCCCTGAGCAGCCAAAAGGTGACGGACGGGGTCAGGACACAGCATTTCTTATGCAACAAAAGTCTGCCCTGTGTCTCTCCAGTGTTCAGGCTAGGAAGTTAATGTCCTGGCCCTTGGCCAGGCTGCTGAGAGCAAAGCCAGAACAAACACACCCCTCAGAATAATTAGACTGAGGCTAAGTGTCGGGAAAGTCACTGCCTGTCCTGAGGGGTTGTTCCTGGACGAGATGGTCAGGGGTATCATCATCCCCAGGCAGAGAGACCACATTGTCTCCTCCTGAGCCCCATGCAAGAAATGTCCAGCAAAAAGTTCTGCCTCAAATCCCCCTTTGTTTACCACCAGCCCCAAGTCTCTTGACTTTCTGCAGGACACTGATTTTCATAGAGCCTTGTGTACAGTGGGAATGGCCCCTAGGATGACCAGGTTCTTGCTCTTGCCCCCAGCCCTGCTCTGGGAAGATGCTGATATGGGTGAGATCCCCTTGGCTTGAGGCAACCAGGACCATGGTATATCTGAAAAAAAAGGGCATTTTCTGCAATAAGTTTTGCTATTGAGTCACCATCATTCCTCCTCTCTCCTTGGGACAGTCAGAGGTAGAGATGGTCCACCAAGTGGGTCTGCTGCAAGAGGCTGTGGGCTTTTCCCTGTAGAAAATGCCTTCTGTAGAGGCTTGAAGGCATCTTTAAGGAGCTCTTGGGTCCTAAAATCACATAATGATAGAATCATGGAGGTTGGAAAAGACCTCTAAGGTCCCCAAGTCCAACCCCAACCCATCCCCACCATGCCCACTGACCATGTCCCTCAGTGCCACATCTCCATGGTACTGGAACACCCCAGGGATGGTGACTCCCTCACCTCACTGGGCAGCCTGTGTCAGTGCCCGACCACTCTTTGGAGAGGAAATTGTTCCGAATATCCAACCTGAACTTCCCCTGACACAACTTGAGGCCATCACCTCTCATCCTATTGCTGTTCCCTGGGACAAGAACTCCATCCCTGGAGAGGGCATCAGTATGGCCAACCCCATTGGGCAGACCATGCTTGGGCATTGTGCTGGTAGATTTGAGCTGTTGTGGGCTCAGCTATCGCGTGACTGTGGTTAGCAGTACGGATATAGCAGAGGAAATTTGTTGACTACAAAACATTTGCAGTGAAGAAAAAAAAAAAAAAGCTCCTACTGCAGTGTTTAACTGCAAAAAGGGAAATTACAGAGAAATGGGGCTGCTTCTTAAAATTAGACGTCTGATCTCAAAGACTAAATGTGGAAGTGGACCAAGGAGAGAACCTTTTGGAAAGGTTCCCCTGAGCAGCCTGCACTAAAAGCTAGGTGAAAATTGTCACTGGAAGAATGAAAACCTCCTGAAAAGAGCTGGTGAGACCCAAGGGGAATGACGATCCTCCTCGAAAGTCCTGCCCAAGACCCAAATGGTCAACGCCAAGGGACAGCGCACGGATGTGACAACTACTGCAGCTCATCCTCCATCATACAAAGAAACACAAAAGCCCTTTTCAGGGTTATTAAACCACCTGAGATCACCCGGATTCAGCTTGCAGCGTGCAAGGTAAACATTTGTTCTTCCTGGGCAAGGATTGCTTTATTTTTCACGGTTGGCCTCAAGCACTGCTTCTGTGAACACTTTATCGGCAGCATAATGAAGCAACAAAGTCTCCCTCTTGCTTTTTTTCCCAACAAATTGGGCTTCTCTCAGCCCTCTGTTTGATTCCTGCCCCCATGCAGGGTCGGCACCGAGCATGCATCCACCCTTTGTACAATCCAAGCATTAACTCCTGCCCGGTGAAACCCACAGAGCAGCCGGGCTGGGGAAGGAGGTATTTTTTGACTGGGTGGCTGAACCAAAATTTGGGAGGAAAAAATGATTCCGGTCAACAGGAGGTCAGAGCAAATAGTTTCTGTCTGGTTCTTTAACCCTTTCTTCTTTTGGTTTGCTTTGAAGTGAAACGTCAAATGCTTTGTATCAGGGGATGGGAATACTTCAGTGCTTCTCGAACCAATAACTTTGTTTTAGGAGAAAAGAATAACAAATCTCCCCCCAAAAATGATGTTTCCCATTGTTCTGGAGTTGAGTTGTTCCCCTCAAGTCATCTCCAATGATCAACCTGGACGTTTTTGGCTCAGAGATGGATCACTCCTGGGTGGGTGTGGATATGGTCAGTGGTGGCCAAGCAGGTTGTGTTGTGGTGGGTGAATGCCTGCAGAACACTGGGATTGGGTGGAGATGTTCCATGATTCCTGAGCAGCGGTGGTGCTCAGAGAGCAGCATTAGATGGGGCCATCCCCCACATGGCTTGGAGCTGGGCCCCCCAGAACAGCTCCATTTTGGGATGCCTGCCACTGGGTTGGATGTGGCCACCTGTGTTGAGGTGGAAAGGGATTAACCCCATGGGATGTGCTACCCCAGGGCAGAAAATGGGTCCTGGGCTGTCACGGACCTGCACAGTGTTGACTCATCCCACGATCACTGCATATCCCAGGGTCGTGCTTCATGCAGCATCTTGACTCTCTCGAGAGGGTACTTGGTGTCCTGGAGGGGCCATCTTTGCCCTGGGGATGTGGGGCTTCATGCAGGCCGACATCTTTGTCTGAACCACCCAAACCAGGCATCCGATGGGACGGAGCCCAAAGCACCGTGCACCTTTGCGAGCTGATCTGCTATACTGGGAACCCGATGGGGTGAAGCTCTCTTCCTCCACCTACGGGCATCAGGAAGAAGAGCAGCCACTGCAAATTAATTTTACAGCAGTTTATAGAACCGTAGAACCACAGAATGATAGAATATCCTGAGGTAGAAGGGATCCACAGGGATCATTGAGTCCAACTTCTGGCTCCGTACAGCACCAACCAGACCCAAACCCTATGGTTCCAGTTTCTGCACTGGAAGGGGTTGTAGCAATGTGCTACTCTTTGTGCTGCATGGCCGGCCAAACACAGAGCTGGGTTACAACATCTGGGAAGCATTGCTGGTGGAGGGATGATGAATTTCTAGGAAATTATCCCAGAAAGTCTGGATGAGGTTCAGACCAGTGAGATATTAATCACAAGCTGGAGCTGGGGCTGTGGGATGCGGGCAGAGCTGGCTGGCGGCACCATCCCTATGGGTCCAGCTGGAGCTGAGCCCCAGATTCTGGAAGCATCGCCCTTGATCCCAACCTCAACTCATCACCCCAGGAGCTGGCTGTGGGGGGGTCCCTGAGCCCAGGCCACCCAGCTGGGAGACCACGACTCATTTATCTAATGAAGAGCAGATGGGGAGGCAGCAGGGGGTGCGTCTGTGGGGCTTTCAGATTTTCCTTGGCAATTCCCTATGGATTTTTGGCTGCTGCAGCCTTCAGGACTAAGTTTGCATCTGGCATTGGGTGGGTTTGGGGAAGCTCCAGCTGACGTTGCTGACAGTGCGGTGACAGGGATGCCTCCCAACCCATGGCCTCTGTTATTTTTAAGTCTCAGCCTGCTTGCTCCTACTGTAATGAGAAACAGAGAAAGGAAGTTGGAGGACCATCGAGCCTATGCACAGCGGGCAGGGACGGAGCTGGAGCTGAGGGTGGGTGGCTGGATGGAAGGCGGGTGGTGACATCAAGGCAGGTGCTGATCCCAGAGCAGATTGTGACCTCAAGGCAGATGGTGACACCAAGGCAGGTGATGACCTCACGGTAGGTGATGGCCATCTAAATGATGGATGATGGATGATATCAAGGCAGATGATGACGATAGGGCAGATGATGAGCACAGGGCAGCTGGGAACACCAAGGCAGCTGAGGACCTCAAGGTGGACGATGACCTCACAGCAGGCGATGACCATCCAGATGATGGATGACATCAAGGCGGATGATGGCCACAGGGCAGTAGGTGACCACAGGGCCACTCCTTGGGGACGCCCAGCTCCCCACTCCACATCCTGCTGGTGTCAGCAGAAGACTCTTCTGCTGCAGGATTTTGCCCAGTGTGCAAAATGGTTTCAGTATTAAAAAATCAGAGGGCAATGAGGAGGAACCTCCCTACTGGATCTCACTGCTCTGCAGTCATTGCCCTTGGAAAAGGAGCCCTGGGAAAAGGCAGCATCCCACAGCCCTACTTCCAAGCCCCACCAAAACCCAATGGGAGCACCAAGATACCCTCAAACCATGAAGCTCAGATCTCTGAATCTGGGGGAAAAAGGGATTTCCAGTTGAGCTCCCAGCTGGCTGCACGGGGCCTGGTGGAAGACTTTGGAGATGTCCCTGCTTAAATCCAAATGACACGGAAGGAGGGGAGCAGCACACGTGCTTTACAGCTGCAGGGGCTGAATGTGCTCCCACCCTGCACGTCCCAACCTGGAAAGGGTAATAAAAGGGTTTTATTGCACCGGCTTCAGGGCTGCAAGCAGGCTGTCATCCTGTTTGCAAGCGGAGGATCAGGCAGGAGCTGCTCTCTGCAGAGCCCAGCCTCTCCCTTTCAATGGAAAAATCTTCCTTTTTCCCCTCCTTTTTGGATTAATTTGTATTCTAACAGTCCCAGACTGGCTGGCATGGAGCAAGAGATAAAGAGGGAAGAGAGGACAGATTGAGGGGGGAGGAACTTTTCCATTTAATTTCATTTAAAAAACAAAATTTCAACAGTTGTTCAGATGGGAACGTGGAAACCAATAACGTTATTTTCCTTTCCTTCAAGTTACCACATTGTAGAGGGTTTGAGCTGCGGAGAATTCATGTGTTTGAGCCCCAGACTTCCCTCTATTCACTTCCACTCTTTTTCTTCCATTTTCTTTTCTATTAATTTAGTTATTTATTTATTTACCTCCATCTCCTTTATTTAAACCATTTCCTTCAGCTCTAAAAGCTGTGGGATACTTCAGCACAAAAACCCTCCGACATCCCACTCCATTTTGGAGGAAGAGCAAATGCTGAGGGATCCTCCTTCGGGGCTGCCCCATCCACCCCATCTGCAGAAGCCAGAGACTGTTGGATCCCCAAAAGGACAGCAAAGATATTTCAGCTGAACTTTGGGACACCACCTACCACCTTTCCCCACTCATCACTGGTCATGGCATCATTGGTCATCGCTCAGGGAGAGCCGGGACACCGCTCTCAGCCATAGAGTTGGGGTTTGGGGGTGCTGTGTGGGGCTGGGGGTTGGGCTCAATGATCCTGATGGGTCCCTTCCAGCTCGGGGTTGGAGTTCAACAACATGGCCAACAGCTTCAGAAATGACTTGGAGGGAGGGGAGACAGACAGACTTGATCCTTAGTAAAATCCAGCCTCAAAGAGGAAAACCAAAGGGCAAATGAAGTCAGGGCTCACTCCTTGAGAAAAAGCGTGGACATACAGAGTGGCTTATGGTAACGATACGGCCGACTCTGCCAACTGGAAGGGCTGCTCCCCAGCCAGGGACGCGGAGGGAAGGAAGAGCCTGGCTGCTGGGACGGTCTGCAGAAAGACGAGAAGCTCGTGCCTCCACCCATGCCATGGGGCAGATGGGTTGGCTTGGCAGGAGACCAGCAGCGCTCTCAACTTTCTCTTCCTGCTCCCAGCGCCAAGAGGCGCTTAGAAAAAGTGGGTTTTCTGGTTTCTCTTTGTTTCTCTGAAATAACTCCGCAACCTCTGTGCTCCCCGCCAGCGCGCATTGTTCTTGCTTAACTGTCGTTCCTGGGTTTGAGTGACTCACATGAGTCAGCGCTGGCATTGGCTGCAGAGGAGTCAGGGCACGAAACGCTTGGGTGTGATGCAGGAGAGCCCACAAGTGAAAGCTGGGCACGTGCTCCATCCTCGTGGCTTTCACCTTGGGGTGGGAGTCCCAAACGTGGGCTGGAAATCAAGCAGGATGTTAGAGCATAGATTCTGCATTGACTAATGGATCTGTTTCTTGCAGTTCTTCCTCTGGGTGTACGCTTTCGGGTCTTGCTGCTTCAGCAAGGGCTGGGAAGTTTTGTAAAAGGAAAAACCAAAAGCAGAGCGTTCCCCATGGCGTGGGGTCCCATCCCGTAGAGCTGCGCGCGGTCACTGTGCGCGGGTGACACCGCCAGGAGAAAAGGTGCAGAATTCATCTCAAGGCTGAAGAAATTGGAATGAGGGTGAGAGCGGAGGAATTCGAGCTGGCCGGGTTATGGCCAGGCAGATTTCAAGGTGATCTGATCACAGCCTGTAATAAATTCACCCAACGGGATGGCCGCATCCTGAGTGCCGTGTTGCGTCGGCAGAGAGAGGCACAGCGAACGCCAGGCTGGGGAGCAAGCAGCGGATAAACTGCAGTGGAGAAACAGAAGATATTCTTTTCACGAGGTCTGTGGTTGAGCATTGGGAACCCCTCCCCCTCCCTTGGTTTCCGTGGAGAAAAAGGGGAAGCCCCTGAGAAGAAGACGTTTTGCTCCAGTATGAGCTGTTGGTGGCCCCACGAGTTGCTGGGTGAAGAGGAAGGAACGTGGTTTATGAGAAATGAACCAAAGATCTTCTGGTCTTCAACAGGAGAAGCTTTGGAGAAGCTGCCCGCCAGGGCTGGGGAGATGGATGTGGTACAACAGAAAGTTGTGTGCTCTTGCATGGACTCAACAGCTTTGGTGCTGGAGGCATCTACTGTGGAGCCCATGGGTTGGATCTTGCCCTCTTGCATCTGACTGCATCTGGAGCTCAAAATGTATCTACAAAACAGACCTACAACGTTCAGCCTCTATCCCTGCTACCCCCCTCCTCTCTGCACACATTGGAGGAGACGGCAGAAGAGCGCTCGTAATAGAAATAAATTTATTTACTCTAAGAAATCTGGGATGTCTGCACGTTACAAAAATAAAAATGTACAGTTATTATCACAAAACTCACTTCTTTTTTTTTTTTTTTTTTTTTTGTGTGTGTGTGTGTATAAGTTAGTGCTTTGACAAACAAACACAAAACCTGTATTTACATTTCCAGTCGGTACCACTGCAGCCGCTCTCCACCTGAACCGTGCTGGGGGAGAACCCAAAAGCGGTGGTGAGGGTGGGAGTGCTGACCGGGCTGAAGGGGAGAGTTGGGAGCACGGTTTTGTTGAGTTACTCAGAGCACACAGCTCAGTGCTCACGCTGCTTTTGGGCAGCAGTGGGTGAGCAGGTAGGACCTGGCCCGGAGTAAGGTTCGTACCAGCCCAGTGCTTTGCTTGGATTCATTGCTCTGTTATTTGTCTCACCTTGGTGACTGCCTGTAACCCTTCCCATGAAGCTCCACGGGGAGGAAAAGGTGCAACGCCTATCTTAAGCCAACCCCCCCTAACAATCCTCTCCAGGATGAGATGACTCACCCTACAAATGCCCTGTTTTTCTTTGCTGGTGGTGCTCGGGATGGAGACAGTCCTCTCCTTTGTCTTCTGTGGCTGTGATATTGTGGGTCAGGACAAAAGCCCTCCATGGGACCACGATTCCACCGAGCAGGGACCACAGGAATGTCCCAATTATTTCTTTATCTCCGTGTCTTTACTTGACCAAGCCACTTCACAGGGAGGAGGGACGGGAGAAACTAAGAGGTCTGAGGAATCGGTCTAAACTGGGACCAAAAGTGTTTGCCCAACCCTAAAATAGAGCCTGGGTCACTTATAAGAAATAGGACTCAGCCAGTTTTGCAGAAGGAGCAATTTTCATTTTTTGGGGGTGAGGAATCAGCATCCTCGTGGCAGGGCTGGGCCAGGAAACCGTGGGCCTGGGCTCTCCAGTTCTTAACCTGGCAATGAGAGAGATGGGCCACGTGGACCTTCTGGTGAAGGGTTTGGTGGCTCTTCCCTCCAGCTGACCTGGAACTGGTGGGGGATGCAAGCCTGCATCCATACAGGGCTGGGGTTAAGCTCAGCACTCCGTTTGCAGGCATGGCTCCTAGAAGCAGGGTCAGCTCTGCCATATTTCCCTATGATGGCCCACGCTGTCAGTATGGGACATGCCAAGTGGCTCCATGCGGGATGATCATAGAATCACAGAATCCTTAAGAGTTGGAAGGGACCTTTAAATATCATCTAGTCCAACTCCCCTGCAGTGAACAGAGACGTGGGCAGCTAGATCAGGCTGCCCAGGGCCTGATCCAGCCTCACCTTGAATGTCTCCGGGGATGGGGCATCCACCACAGCTCTGGGCAACAATGAGAAACAGTGATGGGATGCATCAACACTGAGCCAAGGAGATGGGCAATGGTCTTCGCTGCTTTGCCAGAACCATGAGCTGCTTGTAAGACCATTAAAAACGAAGCACAAAGAGCTCACCCTCACTTTCACAGAGCTGGAGGTGACTATTGAAGGCAGCAGCACAGAGAGAGCCACCAGTCCCTACAAGCTTTTCAGAGGTGGATGTTGCCGTTGGGAAACAACAGTGGGTCTCTGTGACGTTGACCTCACTGGAGAAACTGGGGACCCACTTGCTGGTGTCAGTACACCCCAGTGGGATGGGAAGTGCCCCCCACCAGCACCCCTTTAAATGGGAATCCTTCAGAAAGGGACTGGAGTTGGGAGGGCATTAGCTGAACAGAGGTTGAGGCGAGGTGGGGGTCAATCTCTTCTCCCAGGTAACAGCGATAGGATGAGAGGTGATGGCCTCAAGTTGCACCAGGGTTGGAGTCCAGGTTGGAAAATAAGGAAAAAATTTCTTCTCAGAAAGAGTGGTAATGCACTGGCACAGGCTGCCCAGGGAGGTGGTGGGTCACCATCGGGCACACGTGGCACTGAGGGACGTGTTGGGGTGGGCTGGGGTTGGGCTTGGGGATCTCAGAGGGCTCTTCCAATCTTCATGATGCCACAGTTATTTCTCCAGGGATGCAAAGCAGCAGGTGTCCCATCCCCACCGCAGGCATTGCTTGCACTTGACCTTTTAATCGACCTGTTTATCACAACCGCAGCTGACACTCCCCATGAATCAAAAGTCTTTTTTCCCTTGCCAAGGCATGGAAAGACTTCTGATAAACGCACGCTCCTTATGGGCCAGGAAACCTGGAGGAAAGCAGACTGGTTTCTTTATGGGACTTCTTGCACGCAGCGTTTTCTCCTTTAGAAAACAGTCTAAAGCATCCAGGGTGTGAATCTTAGCAGATTTTGTAGCCATGCTGGAAGGTCACCCAGGCTGACCGCTGGGGAGGTGCCACGTGCTGATGAACAGCAGGGAAAGAGGCAAAGGGACAGCGTCTGCCCCTACCACCGTGGCAGCACCTCCCTGAAAAAACATGCTCCAAACAGCAACACGCATGGGAGCCAAGGCACCGCAAACACCAAAGGCCTCTGGCCCTGAAGCATCCTCACCTCCCGTCACACGTGGGATGAACCCTTCCACTGCCACAGGGTGTGGGGCAGAGCTAGGACATCACGTCCTTGGAGGTCGTGACCGTGTCATTGCTGGTTCCAAGGGGACCGTTGGGCACAGACCCCATTGCCATCTCATTTTGAGGCTTCCATGGGATTTTGTTGCCTGTGAGCTTCATAAATCTTTGTCCTGCTAAGAAATACAGTACGGGATCCAAGCAGCTGTTGGTGCTGGCTAGGGGCCGGGTTACCTTATAGGCTAAATTTATAGCATTGAGGGTCTGACAGCTCAAGTCCCAGCTCCGGAAGGAGTAGTACAAGGAACGAGTGACATGAAAAGGAAGAAAGCAAACACTGAAGACCACCAGGACAATGATTATCATCTTGACCGACTTCTTTTTGGATCGGGAGAGCCGGGACATGCCCCGCGTGGGCTGCAGCAGCCTGCGGGCCATGAGGCAGTAGCAGACGATGATGATGAGGAAGGGGATGCAGAAGAGAAGCACCATCATCACCGAACTGTAAATGACAAACTGGCCGAAGAGGTCTTTGCTGGATGTGTCGTGGCAGGTGATGGTGCCACGTCTCATGCTGGTGGTGACAAAGAAGAGAACAGGCAACTGGCAAACCACGGTCACCACCCACACGATGACCGACACTCTACGGGCGTAGCGGACGTGTCCCCACTGCAGGGACTTCAGTGGGTAGCAGATGCCCAGGAAGCGATGGATGCTGATGCAGAGGAGGAAGAGGATGCTGCAGTAGAGGTTGGTGTAAAACAAGAAGCGGACTATCTTGCACAAACCCACTCCGAAGGGCCAGTTGTCCCCCATGGCATAGTAATACACCAGGAGGGGCAGGGAGACCACGTAGAGCGTGTCGGACACGGCCAGGTTGAACATGTACGTGGTGGAGGCATTCCAGGTCTTGATCCTAAAGATGAAGCCGTAGAGGGCCAGCAGGTTGAGGAAGAGCCCCACCACACACACGATGCCGTAGGAGACGGGCAGCAGGACGTACTTGAAGTCCTCATCAAACACACACCTGTAGGTGTTGTTGTCGGCACTGCCCGGGACAAGGGAGGTGTTGATGACTCTGGTCCAGGCTGGAGGAGTTGATACGTTCGCCATCACCCTAGGGGAAAGGAAAGAGGCTGTAAGAAGGTGAGAAATCCCTGGAAGAGTTGACTTAGATGAGGAAAAGCCAGTGCTGCAGCACTATATTTGCACTCCTCCAGCTGATATTGCTACCAACGCTTGGCTTTGTCCATCCAAAAGCTATGGACAAACGTAGCCCACAGGTGTGGCTCAAAGCTTGACTGGCACTGCCTCCTCAGTGCAGGTGACAGTGACTGGAGAGGTGGCACGCGCTCATGCCAGCACATTGCATCCCCATGGGACCTCACAGTTGGGCGTTGATGTGAGTGGCAGCCCCAAGAGTGGAGGACTTAGGGTTGAGCAGACAAAAGGAATCTCATTTATCCTCATTTTGTATCTGGGGCACAGAAGGGGAACCAAACTTCTCATTACCGATGGCAGGGGGGTAAGAACTAGATGATCCTCAAGGTCCCTCCCAGTCCAAGCCATTCTATGGTCTGATGACGTGTCACGAGCAAATCCCAGGTCATGCCCCAAGCCACCCTTCTCACCAGGGCCGTGCAGAAATTGTCCCCTGTGCTACAGAGCAGCAAAGATGCTCCCTTCTGTGCTCAGCCACCCACAGTGGTTGTGCATGGGAGTGAGCAGCTGACGCGAGAAAAAATGGACTAGAAAGAGTGTCTGCAGACACGCAGGGTCTGGCACTGTCTGTGCCAGGAGGGACAAGGGCCCCTTTGTATGCTGGGACAGCCCACGACCCGGCCGACACACGATCGTCCAGCCAGCCCGCCAGCCAGGAATCAAATTAAAATGGATTTGCCTCATTTCCCATCAAACAAGGCGGTCTGACCTCCAGTGAAGCAATGGGGCTGAACTGTTACAGAGAAACAGGGGATGCAACCAGAGCTCAGGGACTGGGATTTGGGTGAAAAGAGTTGGGATGAAGGCGTCCTTTATCTGAGCATGAGGGATCACAGAACCATAGAATCATAGAATCACTGGAGTTGGAAGGGATCCCTAAAGGCCATCGGGACCCACTCCCTGCAATGCACAGGGACACCCCCAGCTCCATCAGAGCTCACAGCCCCATCCCCTGACCTCTGTGTCTGTAGGGACAGGGCACCACCACCAGTGCCAGTGCCGGGAAGATGAGCAAACAGAGCTTTGGGGTTGGCAACCAGAGTCAGGATCCTGCTCACAAGGCAGCCTTGTCCTCGCACTCACGCTCTCCCTTCGTTTCCTTTTGCAAATGCAAAAGCCTTTCTTTTTTCTCTCTTTTTTTTTTAAATTTTTTTTTTTTCCTCCTCAATTTTGCCCGGAATCCCTTGGACAGAACCCACTGTGTCCGTCGGGGCCGTGGCTGCCATCCAGCCCTGTGCCAAAGCCCCATTGCATCCGCAGTGAGTGGGTGGCAGGGGACACGCATCCAACCCAGGGGGGACAATGGGAGGGAGAAAGCAATGGGAACAACTGAAGGAACCGAGCAGGAAAAATCCTTCAGTGACAACTAAAAGCAAACCCACCCCAACGCTCTGGGGAGGAGCAGCTGCTGCACCAGCTCTCCTGGTCCTTCCTGAGAGCAGGGCAGGAGGATTTTCTTCTTGCAGTTGACTCTGCACAGCCTTCCAGATGCCCTCATGCACAGCATGCTCAGGGCATCACCCTGCCTGCCTTCCTCCATCCATGGGTCTTAGAACCATAGAATATCCCAAGTTGGAAGTGACCACAAGGATCATTGAGTCCAAACTCTGACTCCACACAAGACCAAGCAAAAATCAGACCTTATGTCTGAGAGAGTTGCCCAGTCTCAATGAACCCGGTGGCAGCAGCTGGCTCTCTGCGCAGCATGCCTTCATCCATGGATGGAGCTGGTTGCAGCATGGCCTTGGGCACATTAATCCCATCTTTTGTTTCCAGAAAATAGGAAAAAAAAGTCCTCTTTGGCTCGTGGTTCCTGGTTACAGAAGGGCCTTGCAACACACAGGATATCACTCACTCCTGTGGCAAAGAGCAGAGGTTTGGGTACCTGGAGCTGGTCTGGATCCATCCATGCACGGAAACGCAGCGGCACATTGGTACTGCGATCCCATCAGCCATGTGCATGGGACATACAGACACCCAAGGGCACAGCCACGTGATGACACATCCCAAAACGCTCCTGTAACAGGATCCACCCGGGCAGGGGACGCTCAATCCCATCCCCAGGAGGGGACTGTCACCAGAGGAGGGCACATGCCAAGGTCATGGGCACCCAAGGGACATGCGGGAGCGCTGGGTTGGACGCTGAATCACAGAATGGCTCGGGTTGGGAGGGACCCCCAAGTCCCAGCCCCGTGCTGTAGGCAGGGCTGCCCAGCACCACATCGGGCACCGGAGCAGGGAGCCCAGGGTCCCCTCCAACCCGCTCCTCGACTCACCAAATCCCAATTTCAGGCCCTTTTCTCAGCCTTCCCAATGAGTTTTGCACTCAAGTCACCGAAGCAAGCCAGTCGTGGCCACGGTGGATGCATCACACTGGGGCTGGATGAGACTTAATGGGCCGTCCCCATTAATTAATGGGGATTCATCCATTGCCAGGGCCCCTTGAATTTGCTGGTGCCTCCTCCGGCGCACACACCATTTGTGTCGGAGGACAAAACCACTCTCCATTTACTGCATTTTTTTCCCGACGGCTCCTTTGCAAAGGCCACAAGGACAGCGTGGGTGTTTTCCCTGCCCTAATTGCACGCGTTTCACCGACTCATCACAATCCCTGCGCCGGGTCAGGAACCGCTCAAGACGTCGGGAAGAGAACAGCCTGGCACCGCTCGCTGCCCTCCGGGAGCGCGGTCGAAATCCTCCGCAACCCAAAGGAAACAACAGATGCTACTGAGCCCTCCTGGCCAGGAGAGGGGAGCAAGCTGAAACCGGAGCCTCGCAACCCAGCGTGGTTTTCATCTGCCCTTTCCAAGCAGCTTCATTTCCCTCTGGGACAGCTCTGTGGTCGCTGAGCTTCCTCCTCCTCCTCCTGTGCACACGGTGCTGCCGGGCTCAGCATTTCGCCTACCCCATCCCTTCCCAACCTCCTGCAAAAAGTTGGTGGGGAATCTGTGCTCCCCTCTTCATCCCTGCCCTGGGAACCTGGGGGTCTCAATGGTTTTGGGGTGGCCCAAGCCAGCAGCAAGCGAGCGATGCAGCCCTGCAATGCAAAGCTCTCAGCTCTCCTCTACCTCAGCCCTGTGCCTCAGTTTCCCCTCCTGCCCCCCCGGTCCCTAACACCAGCACTCTGCTGAGAAGCTGCACGGCTGAGTTTGTTTTCAGGAGGAGTTTGGGTTTGGTGGAGGGTTGGTTTTTTTTTCTTAGGAAATAACTGGATCCAAGGTGAAAAGGGGAATTTGGATAAAACAACCTTTAAAAGGATTTTGTGGCTTTTCTTAGAGGTCCAATGAAATGCTTCACTTTCAGCCCAATGACTTTTTTTTTTTTTTTAATTTCTCTTGGGAATCTCTCCCTGTTTTCCCCCACGAAACCCCTTGAATCCACATGAACCTCAATCTACCCCACTTGATCCTCTGCTTTTTTTGCGGTCCCGACACCTCCCGCCTTCATCCGCAGCGCAGGACAGCCCCAGTAAACCACAGCCAAATGAGCAACAAGTCATTCAGCCCAACAGCACGGGCGCTCACGCATAATTCAAGCTGCCTTCATTGGGCCGGCCCTGCTCCTGCTCCCAGCACAGCAGCTCTCTCTGGGTGGAGGCAAACAGCACCCGGCCGATATTGAACCCCTTGGTCACCAGTCCAAGTGCTCCCTCCCTGCTGCAGCAGCGATGCTGCTCCCCATGTCTTTTTCCCTACACCATCCCCCCCCAATGCCGAGACCCCTCTGGCCATCCCAGAGCCCGTATAGGCTGGGGGGGGGGGGAATTGCCTTCTGCCAAAATGGAAGGGATCACCCATCGAGTCCGAGAGTCGGATACGGTGATCCCAGAGGGACCCTTCCAGCTCAGGGTGCCCTATGGTTCTACCAATGTGATAACAGCTCAGGAGATAACGCTGCTGCCGGGCTCAGCCGTGGCCCCCACGTCCCCAAACCCCAACACGGTGAGCACGTCCTAGACACGAGCAAAAGGGGTCGGGGTTTGAGGTTCGTCACCCACCCCAAACAGGGGATGCTCAGCACGAAGAAGGGATGAATGCTGGGTACCCCCCCCGGCTCCGCGCCCCGCAGGCTCAGGGCCACGGGGCAGAGCTCCCTTCCCGAGGGCGTGAATGAGGAAGGGGAACTCAGGAAGGTGCCCGGCGACATCGCTCCGTTTCCCAGGGCACCAGCCCCGCCGCGGGGGTCGGGTTCGCCGCCCGGACACGAAGGCAGCGGTTTGCCAAACGCATTTTGCAAGAAAGGCGATAAGAAAGGCGATAAGAAAACCGAAGGAGAAAGAGCGCCGTGGAGATGCTTCGCCCCCAAAGCTT
>NC_034409.1:193372608-193395970 GCF_002078875.1 Numida meleagris | reverse complement strand
TCCCAGCGCCGGGGCACGGAGGCATTTTCGGAGGTGCCGGAAAGGAATCAAAGGGCTTTAAAAAGAGGTGGGAGCCGAGCGGACAGAACGAAAAGACCCCCAGAGAGGGGGGGGACGGAGGCACGCAGCGCGGAGGAGGAAAAGTTGGGGTTGGGGGGGGACGGGGGGTGGCACCCCCAGAGCTGCGGACGGGGAATCGCCGCTACAGAACCCCGTCACCCCCCCGGGGAGCGGAGCAGCGGAGTTTACCCTCCTCTTTTCCAAGAGGTCCCCGCGGTTTAACGCGGTGAGCGATGGAAGCGTTGGGGCGGAGAGCAGCAGAGGAGCCCCGAGCGCCCTCGCACCGCGCCCGCGCAGCCCTCCCGCTGCGGTTTTGGGTCCGTTTTGGGGGTTTTGAGGCACTTTTCGTTCCTCTGCTCAATGGGAGCTTCCCCCTCCCCGGGTCGGTGCCACCTGCCCCCGCTCACCGGGCCGGGCCGCTCCGCGCCGCTGCCCCCGCCGCGCTCCGCTCATGCCCCGGCTCGGGCTCCCCACCGCCTGCGGCTGCTCCGCGGCTCCCGACGGCCGCGTGGGGACGGAGGGGGCGGACCTGGGACTGCACCGCCCCCCCCGGGGCTGGGAGTGGGATCGGGAACGGCGCCGGGTTCCCCGCCCAGGGAGTTGGGGTGAGATCGGGGCCGGAGCTGGGAGCGGCTCCAGGTCGCCCCCGTGAGGGGTTGGGAGGGGACTGGGGCTGGAGCTGGACCCCCCTCCAACGAAGGGACCGTGCATAGGGCCAGGGCTGAGGTTAGGGATAGATCCCCCTCGGTGACGGAACCATAAATGGGACTGGAGATAGGATGGGAGTTGGACCCATTCACTGGTGGAACCGGGGCTGGGGCTGGGGCTGGAACAGAACCCCCCTCCAACAACGAGACCATGGATAGGATCAGGGCTGAGAGTAGGGATAGACACCCCAATGACAGGGCCATGGATGAGATTGGGGATGGGGTGGGACCCGGACCCCCTCAGTGAGGGAACTAGGGCTGAAACTAGGGATAGACCCCACCAGTGTTGGGACCATAGATGGGACCAAAGTTATAATCCCCCCCTTCCTCACCCAGGATGATGGGATCATAGCTGGGACTGGGACTGGGACCAGGCTCCCCCAGTGATGAGACCAGGGCTGAGCTCCCAAGCATTGCTCTGGTGATGGGACAATGGTTGAGATGAGAAGTGGATCCCCTTCCAATGTTGGTATTGTAGATGGGACTGGGGCTGGGACCAGAGCAGGAACTCCACTCGGTGGTGAGACCATGGTGATAAGACCGTGGCTGGGGCTGAGGCTGGGACTGGAGCTGGACCTCCCCCCACAATGTGATATGACCATGGATGGGACTGGGGCCAGATCCCTGCAATGACAGAGCTGGGACTGAGACTGGCTTCCAGTTACTACGCTGGTGATGGCATCATGGCCGAGACCAGAGCTGGACCCTCACTCTAATGACAAAACCATAGATGGGATCAGGGCTGGGACCAGAGCAGGATCCCCCCACTTGGTAGTATGACCATCGGTGGTCCCACTCAGACGACTTTCCATGGTGATGGGACCATGGATGGGACTGGGAGATGGACTGGAACTGGGCTCCTCCAGGATGATAGGAACCTGGATGGAACCAGGGCTGGGAGCGCGGTGGAAGGGACTGAAGCTGAGGGCTGAGCTGGACCCCCACCGGGATGGTGGGGCTATGAACAGGACCAGGGCTGGGACCAGAGCAGGACCCCACTGCTCCAGTGATGGGACAATGGATGGAACTGGGGCTAGGACTGGAGCAGGACTCTGCTACCTCTGTAATGAACCATGAATGGGAACAGGGCTGGGACCGGAGTTGGAAATCTCTCTACCCCTGTGTTAGGACCACGGATAGGACTGAGGCCAGATCCTTTCCAATGATGAGATCATGGACGAGATCAAGTCTGGGGCCAGGTCACTGCCCCGCCCAGTGATGGGACCGTGGATGGCCCTGGTGACCCCCCCCTTGCACCTCAGGATGCCCCAGAACTGGAACCAGCCCAGGGCATGGAGCAACCCCATTGGGTGAAGGAGTCCCAAGACCAGGCCTGGAGGGGTAAAAAAGGCCTGAAACCATCTGAAGGAGTGCAGCTGGGGCCTGGCAGCTGTCTCAGCCCGCTGGTGTGGGACTCTGCCCTGTGATAGATGTCCTCAAGCTGTGACCCAACGGGTGCTGGTGCAGCACACCCCTGCCGCAAGCCAGCTGTGTCTCTATGGGAAGCAAAGGGATGGGGAATGCGGTGTGACAGAGGGACTTCGAGGCCACCGGTGCTCTCAGGAGCAGTTCCCACCAATCAGTCATGAGCTGTCACGTTGAAACAAGATGCCTCTCTCTGAGCTCCCTGGGGTGGGGGAATCTGCTCTTCAGAGGAGTATTTCTGGGGACCCGATTCACTGCATTGGGACTGCTGCTTCGCAGAGGCATGGCTCTCCTTGCAAACCTTCGCAGCCGAGGGCTCCTCTTCACCTGCTCTGCTTTCATTTCCCTGGGGACCACGTGCCAGCAAAAGGGCTTCTTCCATGGGGATGCAGGGGAAGCCCTGGGAGAGGGGATGCTGCACCCGCTGCTTCCCAGCATTGGGACTTCTCATCCAGGTTGCCGGAGCCAGGAGGACACAGCAGGGTTTGCTCCAAGCTTTGCCCCTTGCATTGTCTTCTGCTTTTAGGCGTTGGGTTCAATCCCAAGCACAGGCCCTGTCCTGCAGAGGGTGGCAGACCCATTGAAACCCCTCTGGGAAGCAAAGAGTCTACAGGAACAAACTGGACCATACCACAGAGGAGAATTCCTTCAAGGGTCCTCCATTGGAAATGTTGGTTTTGGGTGCGGTGGATGCAAACTTGGGGGTCACAACATCTGTGTCATCCAGTCCCGCTATGGGGATGTTCTGGGCTCTGCCCCCACTCAGCTCTGGCATGATGCAGCCCCCCCAAAACCTGCTGAAAGCTTTGGAGGACCAGCACCGGGTTTGTACCCTGCAGAGAGCCGATGCCCAAGTGAAACCATGGCCAGGTCCAATTCTGCCTTCCCACGGAGCTCACTCACCTGGGGCCAAAGCCCGGCCAGATTTGGGGCACTGGGTGGCTTCTGGGCAGGGTGAAGCCGGGGAACAGGACACACCAAGGTGTATGCAGGTGATCCCGTGGTTTTCCACCGCTACGAGCACAGAATGAGCCCTGATGCTCTCCCGTGTATTCTCCATCCGCATCCGTGGGAGGAAGGCAGATCCTCCTCCTGCAGCCGGGTCCAATCCCACGTGGGCTCCCCGGATCTGCGGGCACCCTTCCTGGAGGAGGCCAGGATGCCAGTAAAGCCAGGAGAAGGGGAAACGCGCCGATGCCATCTATTATTTAGAGGCTGAAAGTGGCGGCTGGCCGCAGAGGCATGATGAGGATATGAGCATTTGGCACCGAGAAACCGCTGCCGGCCCTCCATGCCAAAAAAACAGAGCCTGTTTCCTTCTCCTGATGTCATTTGTTTGCGGAGGGAAAACAATGCATCACGGCGCAGCTATTTGGGCCTGATAAGGGAGGAAGGGCAGGCATGGTGATTGTGGGGTGGGGGGGATGCTGGGACAGAGCCCCTGGGTGAGGTTCCGGAGGGTGGATTTATCCTACTGGGACAGCAGTGAGCTCGGGAAGGGCAGCAATGTGCCCTGCTGCATTAAGCCTGGCTGTCTGGGATTTAATGAATCTGGCCTGGCTTGGCTCTGAGATTGCTTCACAGCTCTAATAGCACCCACGGGCAGAGCGAGATGTTGGTGCCCAGAGATGTGCGGTGGCATTGATGTGGATGTGGATGTGGATGTGGATGTGGATGTGGATGTGGATGTGGATGTGGATGTGGATGTGGATGTGGATGTGGATGTGGATGTGGATGTGGATGCAGATGTGGATGTTGTGCTCCACTCCTTTGCTCCCCATCCATGCATAACGAAGCTGCCATCCCAACATCAGCCTCCAAAGCCCTCAGTATCGCTCTTTCCAAAGGGACTGGTGCACCATGGCCAGGGACGTCCCATCTTTGGCCCATGGGCGGTTGCTGCTGCCCAGCCAGATCCCAGCTCTGAGCAAGGGCAGCTCTTCCATCCTGAGATTCTGTGCTTCCCTGATGCTTATGAGACAAAGCTGGGCAGCTCCAGGCACGAGGCACTTTCTCACGTCAAGAAGTGGTTCATTATGGACACAGCGGGACGCAGGGTCAGCTCAGCAGCTTGCTGTTGGATGCTTCAACAACCAAGAGGAGGTGGTGTAAAATCCAGCCAGCAGACCGGTGCCTTTTTTGGGTCTGGATGAAACCCATTCAGTGTTCAGCAAGAGAGCCTTCCCAGCTTTGCTGCCCGTTGCTTTTCCTTCCACTGCTTTTGCCTCTTCCCACCTTTCTTCACTCATTTGGGTGCAAAGGAGATGAGATGAGGCTTGTCACCTTCTGAGACCGCATGGCTCTCTCCAGTGACCTGACAGGAGGTTGTGATGAGGTAAGGGTTGGCCTCTGCTCCCGGGTAACAGTGACAGGACAAGAGGCGATGACCTCACGTTGCACCAGGGGAGGGGCAGGTTGGATATTAGGGAAATTTGTTCTCTGAAAGAATGGCAATGCACTGGCACAGGCTGCCCAGGGATTGGGGTCACCATCCCTGGGGTGTTCCAGAGCTGTGGGGATGTGGCACTGAGGGATGTGGTCAGTGGGCACGGTGGGATGGGCTGGGGTTGGTCTTGGGGATCTTGGAAGTCTTCTCAAACCTACGTGATTCTGGGATTCTATGATGTCTTCAGGCTCCGTGTCCCCTCTAAGCCACCCTGCTTATCTCCAGCCTTTTTGTGCAGGAGCGGTGGCAGGGGACAGCCACCTCTTGCCCAGACCGGACAGAGAGGATCCAACCACTCCTACAAAACCCCATTTTCCATTTCTGGAGCCTCCGAAGCAGCTTAAATGAGCCAAACAGAGGCAGATGTTATAAATCCAGCTACAGAGAAGTGAATGATTTGCACAGCTGCAACTGTGTGTCTGAGCCGAGCAGCTCTACTCATTAGAGAGGAGCTGGCTCCCAGCCCCGCGTTTCTCTTAATGTCTCCATTTTTCTCTGCTTTGGCAGTAACACAGGTTTCTAAGACGCTCTCAAAACATTTCCATGTTGTCCAGCAGGGAGGAATGCAGTTGTGCACGGGGTTGCAGGAACAGGAGGAACAGGAAGGCTGCAGGGCAGCGGCACCATCACTGCTGCTGTTGTCTGTGCCCAGTTCAGAGATCACAGAGGGGCCATGGAGATGGGGAAGGGTCCGGAGGGCCATATGTGTGAGGAGGGGCTGAGGGCCCTTGGGCTGTTTGGCAGAGCAGAGGAGGATGGGGGGGGCTCATGGCGGCCCTACGACCCCTCATGGCCCTACAGCTCGTTATGGCCATACAGCTGCATTGTGGCAACCCTACAGCTCCTCATGGCAACCCTACAGCTCCTCATGGTGGCTATACAGCTCCTCATGGTAACCCTACAGCTCCATCATGGCAACCCTACAGCTCCTCAAGGTAACCCTACAGCTCCATCATGGCAACCCTACACCTCCTCATGGTGGCCATACAGCTCCTCACGGTAACCCTACAGCTCCTCATGGCAGCCCTACAGCTCCTCATGGTAACCCTACACTTCCATCATGATAACCCTACAGCACCATTATGGTAGCCCTACAGCTCCATCATGGTAGCCCTACAGCTCCATCATGGCAACCCTACAGCTCCTGATGGTAGCCCTACAGCTCCTCATGGCAGCCCTACAGTTCCATCATGGCAACCCTACAGCTCCTCATGGCGGCCCTACACTTCCATCATGATAACCCTACAGCTCCTCACAGCAACCCCACAACTCTTCGTGGCAACTCTACAGCTCCATCGTGGCAGCCCTACAGCTCCTCGTAGCAACCCTACAGCTCCATCATGGCAACCCTACAGCTCCTCATGGTAACCCTACACTTCCATCATGATAACCCTACAGCTCCTCATGGTAACCCTACACTTCCATCATGGTAACCCTACAGCTCCTCATGGTAACCCTACAGCCCCATCATGGCAACCCTACAGCTCCTCATGGCGGCCCTATGCTTCCATCATGATAACCCTACAGCTCCTCATGGCAACCCCACAACTCCTCGTAGCAACCCTACAGCTCCATCATGGCAACCCTACAGCTCCTCACTAGGGCATGAAGGGGTAATCCAGTTGGACAACAGAACGTCAGCCACGGTGGTGAGCCCCAATGGGGTGTGCATGAGGTGGGATTGGTACCCACTGGGGACATGCAGGGGGACTTCCCTAGCAGTCAGACCAGCAGAAAAGTGGCACTGATGGGAGAAAAGGGGCCTGGGGGGGTATCTGTGTCTGGAAAAACACCATGAACCAGTCCCTCTGGGCTCTCTGTGCAGGAGGCAGAGGGGCTCGACCTTTCCCACACCACCGCAGCACAGAACAGGCCTTGCCTCTTTTCTAACCAGGACATCTATTTTTACTCTTCAGCAGAAGATGAGGTTTTGGTTTCCTGCACACTTGACACGTGTCTCAACCCTCTTCTTCCACCACCTGTGGGACTTCAGGAGGGGGCACAGGGACAGAGGTGAGGACAGAGATGGGGGTGCCACGAGGGCTCCTGGGGACAATTTGGGACCCCCCCCCCAGTCCACTGGCCATGCTGGAAACCAAGGGCTCCATCCTCTCTTCCTGCAGCAAACCCATCTAAGCACTGAGCAGCTTGCTATTCCTCCCCATCTCCCAGCTCCCAGCTTTCTGCAAGGCACTAGCAAACTGCAGGAGCATCCCCTTCCCGCAGAGAGATGCTTGCAGTGGAGTTGGGGCTGCCACAGCCTCCCAGGTGGAGAAGTAGCACAAGGATGCCTTTGTGGCTGACAGCTTTGCTTTGTAAAACCCTTAAATAAACAGCCTATGGGGGCAGGCGTGTTAAAATTAACACATTGGTATGGCCTACGTGTGCTGCGGGCTGCCTGAAAGATAGTCGGTTAGACTGGGAGTTTAATTAAAAAAACCCAACACACTGCAGTGGCAGTGAGACCTTATCTGAAAGTTGGTTTTTAGGGGCTTTGAGTGAGCTGCAGCAGCTGGAGGCGGGGGATAGGGGTCCAGGGGGAGAGCTGCTGCCCTGGGAACAGTGACGCTGCTGGATGGGGTTTTGCACTGATCCCAGCAGCGCTGGGAGGGAGCAGAGAGGCGTAGGGCATGTGCTCTGAAACTGAGCCCTTCTAAAAACAGCAGCAGTGACCCTACGCTCAGCCATCCGCACCCAAAGCGGTGCCCGAGGAGAGGCTGCCTCCAAGAAGGCTGCTTTCTCCATCTGCTGAACCTGAGAAGGGCACGGGCCCCTGACAGCGGCACAAAGGGACACGTGTGAGCCTGGGGGATGCAGGGCCCGCTCCCCTCAGCTCACCAGGAGGGGATGCACAGCCTGGCTCCGTGGAGGACTCTGCCTCTGTGAGCATGGAGGGTGGTTTGTGGGGTGGGCGGCAGGACCCTCATAGCCTCCTGTGCCTGAAAATCCCTTTTTTTTTTACCTACTTCTGCCAGAGGATGAGAGCTGAAGAGACGTCCTGCAGTGAGTTTACATTAGTAGCAGAGGGAAAGACGTTTTGCAGCAGTTTTCTGAGTCATTTTCATGCCCTGGTCTCCCAGTGGCGAGGCCAAGGGGACCAGCGCAGGTCCCACCCTGGAATCCTTTTGTTCCCAAAAAAACAGCTGTTCTCAATACAGGGCTTTTGAATGGACTTCCTTCCCCTCCTGCTCCAAAATAACCCGAGCGTCCTTGGGGATATCCATGCTGAGATGACCCAAGGCACAAGGCTGGATGGGCAGAGGGACACACGGACACTGGAGAGGATGTGGGAGACCCTGCCCAGTGTGCGGGGGGGTCACCAACCCTGGAGGTGTCCCAGAGCCATGGGGATGTGGCACCGAGGGACGCGGTCAGTGGGCATGGTGGGGTGGGTTGGGCTTGGGCTTGGGGATCTCGGAGGTCTTTTCCAACCTCAGTAATTCTCTGATTCTATGCTCTCTGCAGCTCCATGTGTTGGAGGATGCTGCTCGCCCAGCTTGGCCAAGGAGATGCTCATCTCAATCAAGGATTCCCATGGGTGAAGGGAGCTCTCCAAGCCAAACTTCAGACTCCAGGCTGAGAGTGCCCTGACTTGATGAGGGAATCCCCAACACCAAGGACCCATCCTGCTTCCTGCCCTTCAGAAAAGAGTGGGTTCATGGCCTCCTTCTGCACCCACATCATCCTCATAGGAGCTTCCCCATGGAGACAAACCCCATTGGAAGCAGAGCCACATGAGGTCCACCCCAATTCTTGATAGAACCCTGCAGAAGATGGATGAAGCTCGGCTACTGTTTTGAAACACCTCCAACCCCCAAGCTTAATTCTCTGCATTTCCCTACCTTGTCCCATTGAACACGAATCAAACCCAGCCTGGGTTGGTGAAGCCGACCTGCAGAACACAGAACTCTGTGACTGTGGCTGTGACAGGTTCGGAGCACTCTGGGAGCTGGAAATCCAACCTACGTTGATTTACTGAGGACTTGGGGAAGCACGGGGTGATGGCTGCATGCTCCCTCAATGGTTGTGTGGTTTTCTTGACCCCCATTTTCCTGCACCCACCAACAAAATTCCGCAGAACCGAGGCTGACCCAAAGGCTCGCTCCCAGCCCGTGTCCTTGTCAGAGGGCCAATATTCTTATCTCAGGCCTGGCTGGCTTTTCTTTCTTGGATCTTTGCCACGGCAGCTAAAATAACTCTCTTACCCCTCCCCGCTTGCAAAGGTCACGTTCCAGGGACGAATCCAGTGTCTCCCAGGCTGGATTCTCGGCTTAGGATCATGGATGGGGCCGACACGGATCGAGGGCACTGCGGTGCTGGGTGTGCGCTCACAGTGCTGGCGGTGCCCTGGCTGGGAGCAGGCTCAGCACCAGTACCAGCTTCAGTGCCGTGGTTATCAGCTGAGCACACCTCCATTCCTCCCCGGTCACGCGGTGGTTTCCTTGCAGATCCGCCTCTCACCCTCGAGCAGTACTGGAAAGTCCAGATTTGCAAAAACAAGTTCGGAGGCAATAGTTTGTCCGACCAACCGGTACAGTCGGTCTTGTGCTTGTTTGCTTTTTTCTTTTTTCTTTTTAACCCAGTCAAGTCTTGAAATCAAGGGAGAGTGTTTCCAAGATAAATACAAGTGGGGAGTAATTGAGTGCTTAATGAAGCAGGTATTGGTCAGGTCTTCACAAAGTGAAAGCATCCATCGTGTCTAAGGATGCGTGTAGGTGAGGAGGGAGGGAAGGAGAAGAGAAATGAAGATGTTATCCCCCAGGAAAGGGGGTCTGGCAGCATATACCCCATGAAACAGGGGTAGAGGGAGGACTGCAGGACCTGTAGCGTGTCCTGCAAGCAGCAGGCAGGGATGTTGTTAACCCAGAAGGGCTCCTTCCCTGTGTCCCCAGAGCCACCCGCTGCCACCGAAGCTTTCCCAGGAGAGGGGATGGCTGTGCTCCTTCATCCTCTGCCCACGATGAGGGCCAAGGGTTGGGTGATGCCCAACGTTGCACTGCCACTGCTATTTCAGATTGGAGATAAGGGAAGAGCTCTCCACCATGAGCAATGTCTGTCTTTGGGGGTTTTCAAGACCCAGCTGGAGAAAGCCCCGTGCAACCTGGCCTGATCCCAGCACTGCCCTTGGTGTGAGTAGGAGGTTGAAGTTGGGGTCTCCTGTGGCTCCTCCCAACCTGAGTTATCCTGGCATCCTCTGCTCAGCGGATCCCCACAGATTGGGGTCAGAGTGAAGGTGCAAAGCCACGTCAGCCATGGAGCAGCCCAGATCTACAGCTAACCAGGGTCAGGAACTTGGCTGCCACCTGAATTTCACCCTGCAACCCCTCATGAAAACCAACAGCTTGGGTCAATCTCTTTTAGGAAGGCGTTATGTCTTGTGTTAGAGGTCCCCGTGGAGACCCCACTGTCTGCTGCCCAGCTGATCCTGGAGTTTAACACTGCTTCTTTCCCTGCAGTCTCTGCCCTGCACATGACTGTTTGGTGCTATATTCAGTTTGAGCTTAACCATCTAGTGACCAAAGGGCCCTTTGGCACACGGCGCAGGGCCTCATGCTGTGCAAGCCGAGTATTGATCTTCCCTGTAGCAACCAGGGCAGGTCTTTTGAGAAAGGAGAAACTGGGCCGATCTCTTCTGGGCTGAAAACTGGAATGGCAGAGGGTGGTCACCAGCAGAACCTCCTCAGCCTGTTTCAAGTCAAGGGGAAGGCCCTGAGTTTACAGTGGTGCAGAATTACCCACAAGGTTCCCCATGAAAAGTACAAGATGGTTTTGCTCCTAAAGGGGCTCATGTATTAAACAGGCTGAGGACACCCTGGGCAGCTGGGACCTGAACCCACCACCACGCTGGAACTGGGAGCTCACATGAAGACTGTACGGCAGAATCTACCTCCTCCTAGTTAGAAAACACCACGACTAAGGCCTTTCCCTTAGTTAAGTGCCTGCAGGTGTTTCCTGGTGTTTCCAGGGACAGGGACAGGCCGGGTTCTCTCTTTCAGTGCGTCAGCTGTGGGGTGGCCATGGCAAAGCATCAGGATGTGCTTGGAGCCACAGCAAGGACCCTCTGTGACTTCCAGAATAAACGGACCATCTGATAAGAAAAACCCAGGATTAGAAATTTCGAAGAGCGGGTATGTGTGAGGGAAATGGATGGAGACATCCACAGATAGGTTGCCACCAGGGAGAGGATATTCCCCCTCGTCCCTCCAGTTTCCATAGGAGTGAGTCACTCTCTTCCTGCAGCAGGAGGAACCCCTCCCTCTCTTGGGGAGTCCTCCGGGTTGGCTCTCCAGCGACCTTTCCTTAGTAATGAAGCAGCTATTTTGGAACACAATGCCACACTTCTTCCCATGTCCCCTGGGCTCAGCAGTGTGGATGGGGATCCCCAGCACCATGGTGGTCCTGTGCACCCCTCTGGCTCTGTGTTCTCTATCCCACTGTGGCCATGGGGTGATGGGAACCAGTCAGACCAGAGGGAAAAGCTAAAGGACACCACTGGGCAAGGCTCGCTGCTCATGCTATCCAGCCCAACAGAGCCTCGGGTCAATATCCACTTGTACCCGCAGTTCTGGAATGAGGGATCTGAGGTCATCTGCCATGGGGCATGGGGAGATGGGATGGGGTCATCTTATAGGGCTGTGGTTTTAGAGCTTGCAGGGAGTTGAATGCCTGGCTACGGAGTGTCCTCTGCCCTGAAATTCAGCTGCCAAAATAACCCCAAATCCAAGTGGGCAGCGTGATAGTGATGAAGGAACAGGAGTGTGGGAAAGCCCATGACTCACTTTCCCCATCTGTTAAAGGTGAATGTAGAGGAAACATCACACCTGCACACCTCAAGAGCCTAATCCAAAACCATACCAGCTGGGTGAAGCGGAGAGATTTAATTACATTAGCTAATTACATATTTCCACAATGTTTCCCCATTGTTTATGATGACCGGGGAATTGTTTTCCACGATGTGACATTTTGTTGGTTCTGCTTCAGCTACTCATGGAGGACCCAGCTCTCCGCCCCTCCTTGCATGTCCCCAGCTCCATCTTGGTGACACTGCAGGACTCACTCCCCTCGACCTGATACTGGGGAGCCCCACACTGGACCCAGTGCCTAGACAGGGCCTCACTATCACCCAGCAAAGGGCAAGAATCAAAGCCTGGTGATATTAGCTGCCCCCCACTAACATCACTCAAAGCACCATTGACTTTCAGTGATGCAAACACACCCCACTGACCTGAGGACAGCTCGCACCACCACTCCTCACCTTCAGAGCCCCTTTCCAGCTGGCTGCTCCAACCTGACCAGTTGCACTTGTCCTTGCTGAACCCAGATTCTCCATCAGCCTTGTCTGCAGCACATAGCCTGCCCTCCCCAACGCAGTGCTGTTCCCAAGGCATGATCCATCCCATTGGGCAGGTGGTAAAGAGTTACAGGGGTTGTTAAAGGAGAGCTTGAGAGTGCCCTGGTCCTCCAGCTCTCCGCAGAGCGTGCACAAGGAGGTCTCAGAAGTGCTGTTGTGGTGGGACATTGCGTCTGCAGCCTGATGTGAGGTTAACTCGTTGCCTCCCCTCTCCTCCCAGCTGTCACATTTCCTTCCTGAATAATGCGCTGTGGTTCGCCCGCGGGCAGGAGAGAAAAAGTCACTGAGGATTTACATGAGGGTTAGGATCTGGGTCAGGGTCTGGGTTGGAGTTGGAGTTGGGGTTAGGGTTGGGGTTGTGGTTATGGTTATGGTTATGGTTATGGTTATGGTTACGGTTAGGCTTGGCATTGGGGACTGGTTACGGTTAGGGTTAGGGATAGGGTTAGAGTTAGGGTTGGTGTTGGGGTTAGGTTTGGGATTAGCATCAGGATTAGGGTTATGGTCAGAGTTAGGGTTAGGCTTGGGGTTAGAGGTGGGGTTAGGTTTGGGGTCAGGGTTAGGCAATTCTCCCTGCCTTCTGCTTTCTGAGCTTTTCACAGAGACCCCACATCTTGCAGAGCATGAGCAAGGTTCTGGAAGCAGACAAAGCAATTTGCTCTGGAAGGTGCTAGGCTTTTCTATGGTGGAGGGGCTGAGTTTTAAGCAAGAGATGTCCTTTGAGCAGCACACCTGGCCCAGGCCTGCTTAGTGCCATCGGGACACTGCAGACAATCCACCACAGCTGAACAAGCTCTGCTTTGGGAGGGCAACGTGAGGCTACTCCGCCTTTGGTACTGATAGGAAATCACCCCCAAAAGGAGTGTTTGTGGAAGTTTTATCATCACTTTCTGAAGTTTGGACAAGAAACAGCAACAGGAGTGTGCTCATGGGAGAGGCTGAGCTCCCGTTGCCATGTCTGTATTTTCACATTTGGGAGCAAATATTGTGAAAAATACTGCAGCTTTGGTGATTTGTGGGCTATATTGGTTGTAACTGAACAGTTGGACTTGATGATCTTAGAGGTCTTTTCCAACCTGAACGATTCCATGATTCTATTAGATTGCATCGTTACAGCCCCAGTCTCTCTACTCAGTGCATGCTCTGCTCCATGAGAATAAAAACATCTGAGGCCATCGTGATTATTTTATTTCACACAGCCCTGGTGTGGCTTTTCTATATGAGTTTTCATCTCCTGGCATGTTCCAAAGCCTGGCCCTAAGATCATTCTTAGCACATTGCTCCCATCTCCTCTTGCTGTTTGCTGAGGAAGCTTCTGTTCCGCTCTCACATACCAAGGCCCAACGCTAAGCCCAGGCCCCCCAGCACCCACCCCCTCGAAGGAAGGTGCTGGGCCCCTGTGCACAACAGGATAAAATGCTTAGTTTGACTCATGCCATCCTGCCAGCTCCACATGTAGTTTCACTTCCTTCCTGGTCTTTGTAGAGGGAGGGCACTCCCAAGTCCTCCAAACATGTGCAAGTAGGGACCTCCAAGATCTTCATCCACACAGAGACAGGAACATCCAAGGTTTCCACCATACATGGATGGGCACCCCCAGAATCCCCACCGTACATGGATGGACTTGTCCAAGGTCTCCAGCATACACGGATGGGCACCCCCAAGGTTTCCTTCTGTACAGGAATAGGCACATCCAAGGCTTCTACCCATACATGGAGGGTACTCCCAAAATCTTCACCACCCAGGGATAGTCATCCCCCAGGACACTCATCCATCTCTTCTTGTCTCCTCCTGCCCTCTTCTAAGTGGCCCTTTTTGGAGCAGGATCCCATCAATGACTACCATTGGACTCCCCATGGAGTTTTCTTGGCAGATTCACCTCTGTTTTCTTGCATATACTGGATTTTAACTTGGGTTTTTACTTGGAAGAGCCAACTGTGATGGGATTCCTCCCTGTAGGGAAGCTTTTGGCTCCTATGTCTTCTTATCCAAGAAAGAAAAACCTCAGTGTTTCTTCATTTGTATGACCCTCAATGTAATATTTAGTGATGAGGTCTCATCCCCTTCATGGGGAAGACTGAAACAGAGGAGAAGGAATCAGATAGCAACATGTCCAAGATGTGAGAGAGGAAAGGATGTGAAAGTTGCTGACTTGCACCATGAAAGTTCTGTGGTTGAAAGCAGAATAAAAATGTATAAGGAAGAAATTCTCCTGATCCAACCTTCACTTCAGTGGTCGAGATGATAGCAGTGTGCAAAGCATGAGGAAATGAAAAGGGAATATTGGGCTTGTGGCCACAGTGTTGGCAGAAAACTTGCCATATTTGGTTTCAGGAAGTCACTGTTCTCCATGGGAACAGGTCCTTGCAGAATCTGAGGCTCCATCCAGACCCACAGCTGAACCACAGCCTGGGCTTCAGAGTTGGAGGGTTTGGGGTTGAAGGGGTCTTACATCCCAGCATCCCACCAGCTGCCCATGGCTGTAGGAAAGGAGACAGAGAGGTGAATGAAGAACAGGTCCAAGAGAGTGGAGGCGTGCGTGCGAAAGCACCGGGAGGAACATCGATGCCAGCATGGTGGGAATGGCTGGTGCTGGTAACCAGGGCTGTGACTGAGCAGGCATGGAATTGGGCCATTGCTGTCCAGCCCAGGTGGCCATGGGTTGATACGGCCCTGCACAGCCCAGGACTCCCTTTGTCCTGGTGCTTTTCCCACCTCCACAAGACCTTTGGCCCTGTTGAGCTCCTGGTCTCCAAAACTGCTCTGAGATTCATTTCTGAAGAAGTCCTCTCCAGGTGGTTGTTCACCTTCTGTCCACTAAGAACTTTCCCTTGGTATCCCTGAAGGGACAGGGGATACGGAAAACCCTTCTCCATCCAGCCCTGCCCTCCCTAGCCCATGCCTTTCACACGACACCCGCAGATAAAAATACCGATGCTCCAAGCAAGCAGGGATGCACCCAGCAGGGAACAGATAATGCTGTGATCGCAGAAATGTGCCCGAGGGAGCTTCAAGTTACACGTTAACGGGGGAGAGCAGCGATGACGCACGGACAGGCAGGGGAACTGCTGGCAGGAGCTCTAAGCCCACGCAGAGGGGACAGTGGAGAGACAGCCCCGTGTCAGTGTGCTCTTGCAAAGCCCATCCTGGCAGCTCGAGCATGGGGGATCAACATGCAGTAGTCAGCTGGTGCAGCCAATAAAGGGGTTTTTCCATCTAGGTTTGGGTCGGGGTGAAGGTGTGTGTTGTGGCAAGGCCACGATGGTGGAGGGGTTAGGGTTTTGCTGCATTGCTGCAAAGAGTGGGTATCTTTGAGCTGGAAGCATTCTTTCTGTCTCTTCCCACAGCCACAGCAGGCAATGGGGAGCAATGCACACCTCCATGACCTTCAGGTCTAATGTTCCTCACGTATCTATCGTAGAATCACAGATTCATAGAATGGCCTGGGTTGAAAAGGACCATAATGATCATCTGGTTTCAACCCCCCTGCTGAGTGCAGGGTCACCAGCCACTAGACCAGGCTGCCCAGAGCCACGTCCAGCCTGGCCTTGAATGCCTGCAGGGACAAGGCATCCACAATCTCCTTACTGCCATCATTTTCTGCTGGTTACGTCAACTCCTTTGAGCCTCGGAAATCCCAGTGCGGTGCCATAAACCTGATGCCACACAGGAACCACGCTGCCTGGCAGCCAGAACACCTCATGTGTGCCAATGGGGGTGAGTGAGGCCAGGCTATCAGTGTCGAGGAAAATTCAGGATGGTGAAAGTCATCTTCATGAAGACAGCTCCCATAACCACCTCCCAGACCAGCTCAGCAGCTGTGTCCCAACACTGAAGATACAACCATATCCATGCATGTGCCCTATGGAAGAGTTTGGAGGAGTCCAAGAAGCTGTGGATCCTCTCCAAGTTCAGGAGAGTTTTTGGATGGCTCCTGGAGACACTGTGTTTCCTCTGCTCCTGTGACATACATGACCTCCTTCCTCCTCCTGCCACGCTGCTGGTGTAATGCAGAGGAAGAAGATCAGGTGTGTGTTTAATGCGACCCGATGGGGTTGTGCAGTGTGGATCTCCCTCCTGCACCAGGCCACGGCAGAGTCACTCCCACTCAAGGGCTAAAACCCATACCTGGTCTGATCCCTCATCTCCTGCAGGTCCTCACTTTGCCTCCCCCACCCACTCCCAGTGCATAGGATGGGACGCTACACTCATGCAAGGGGGGAACCTACCTGATTTACACCAGTGGAGATGTCACCTCCATTGAAAGCACTGAGAAGTCATAGAATCATAGAATCACTGAGGTTAGAAAAGACCTCCAAGGTCATCCAGTCCAACCGCAGATCATCCAGTCCAACCAATCATCCAAGTCCCTTCTGGATAGACATGGGAACAATTATCCTCCTGCACCAGGCCAACATTCCTGCTCCGAATGGGCAGGTTCCTCCTCACAGAACCTGGTGTGCACATCTGGTCACCAGCACCCGGAGGCGGTGTTGGAAAAGTGGCCAATTCTTGATGGAAAACAACACCCATCAACCTGCCAACCTTCCCCGCTCACACATATTTACTCTTTGGATGTGTTCTCATGAAAATTAATCTCAGACCCAATCCCCAGGTATGGTAAACAAGATGAACAAGGAATGGGGAGAGGCCAGGACGGCGGGGAACAAAGCTGCCTGCCTGCACTGACGCTGCCTTCACTGCAGTGTGATGGGACAAGCCCAAGCAGGATGCACAGGGCCACGCAGGCTCCTTTCCAGGCCACTTTGCTGCTCAGCCAGACCTCCACCCCCTCCAGCACTTTGGGCTCCAGGACGCCCGGTTCCACCCCAGCTTAACCTGAAGGAGGCTGAGTCACGGCCGGGCTCCTGCAGAGCCACTTGCACTAGGTTACAGCAAGCTCCAAGGAATGATTTTCTCTGGCTGAGGAATGTCCAAGCATGCAAAAAGCATGCAAGCATGCCTGCTCTGTAAATCTTCGTTTTCCTGATCCATATAATAGCTTTTTATTTTTATTTTTTCAATGGCAAAGCTTGAGCCATCTCAGTTGCTCGGTTGCTATCTTTTACCTGCCCTGACTGACACTGGTCAGCTAGGGAGGTGAAATAGAGCATGTAAACAAGCTGAGCACTCAGCACAGAGCCTGATCTGATGGTCCTGGAGACAGCTGACACCTCCCTGGGTCACAGAGTTTCCAACTATTTTCCAGCCAAAGAGAATTTGCCCCTAAGACCAATGCTGGGTTGCACAGGAGACCCCTACTTTCGCTTTGCATTATGAATTAAGGATCATCCCCTGAAAGGATGCGAGGAAAAAGCTCTTCAGGGACTGCCAAGAGCTCAGCCCCATTCACATCCTCGTGGCACCCCCACGTGGGGAGAGCCCAGAGGCTCCAGCACCAGCCCCATGCTCTGCTTTCCTGGGGAAAAAATTCCTAGGGGAGGGAATGATGAAGTTGACGTAGAGATCAAACAAGAAATTGGGGGAAATTCTGAGCAAAATGGGTACAGTGCTGTAAAAGCTCTGCTGGAGCACCCAGCATCCCTGCCTGAGTGCTTGGGGGGCTCTGAGCAGCTGAAGCAGGGCCAGGGCCCCTCATCCCTCCTACTTCCCTGCCCTGACCATGGCTGTGGGCTGGGACAGATACTGGGGAGCACGAGAGGACCCCAACCCATTGGGCTGGGGGAGTTGGGTGGTTTCAGACAGGACACAGCCCCCACAAACCTGCCTACATCTCGTTGGAGGGGAAAGGGGGAGCTGGAAGCATCTGGCAGCACATGCTGCAGCTGGAGAGTCCCAGGCTCTGTTTCTGGGTTTCCTTGCTCCTTGGTGTGGTTGGATCTTGTGATAGCCAAAATACAGATGGGGAAGGGAATGGCTGGGACAACCCCAGGGTATAATGGTTAATTATTAAGGACAATTTCATTCTTTTAGTCATACTTTCATTCATTTTTTTCCCCATTTCCTTTCATTTCTTCACTTTTTTTCTCTATCTATCTATGTACTTATGTTTGTATCTATCTGTATATCTGTCTGTCCGTCTATGTATCTACGTACCTATCTATTCATTTAGCTATCCACCTGTCTATGTACCTATCTATGTATGTATCCATCTATCCATCCATATAACCATCCATCTATAGAATCATAGAATCATTAAGGTTGGAAAAGACCTCTGAGATCATCTAATCCAACTGTCCACCTATCACCAATGTTGCCAACTAAACCATGTTCCTTAGTACCACATCTACCTGTCTCTTAAACACCTCCAGGGACGGTGACTCCAGCACTCCCCTGGGCAGCCTGTTTCAGTGCCTGACTGCTCTTTCATAGAAGAAGTTTCTCCTAATATTCAACCTGACCCTCCCCTGGTGCAACAGAAGGCCATCACCTCTCATGCTACTGCTGTTACCTGGGAGCAGAGGCTGCTCCCCCATCTCGCTGCAACCTCCTTTCAGGGAGTTGCAGAGAGCAGTAATGTGTCCCCTGAGCCTCTTCTTCTCCAAACTGAACCATCCCAGTTCCCTCAGATATTCCCTGTAAGACTTGTGCTCCAGTTGCCCCTCACAGCTCCATTATCCTTTTCTCTATCCATCCATCTGTCTATCCATCCATCTGTCCATCCATCCATCTGTCCATCCATCCATCCATCTGTCCATCCATCTGTCCATCTATCTGTCCATCCAACTATCCATATATGTAACCATCCATCTGTCCATCTATCCATCCATCCAACTATCCATCTATGTAACATCCATCCATCCATCAATCCATTCATCTATCCGTCCATCCATCCATCCATCTATGTAACCATCCATCCATCCATCCATCCACCCTTCCATCCACCCACCCATCCATCTACAACACCTATTAAGCATTATTTCCTATATATTCTTACTTAATACCAAAAGCTGACATCTAGGAGGGAGGTGCTCCCACACCATCTCCACAGAGCAGGGAATCCCATGCAGGACCACCTCTCTCGCTGCAGCTCGAGTTGGCGAGCAAGTCCCCATGCCAAGAGAGCTTCTGCCGGTTCAGCAGCCAAAATCTGCTCCGTCAGCAAACGCCTTTATTATTAGCTGGAGGAAGCGTCTGTCCGCAGGGCTTTTGCAGCCAGAGCTGCCTCCTGCATGAATCACCCTGCCCGTGGCGTGGGCTAAATGGCACGACGTGGTGGTGCTCCGAAGCAGACGTGTAGCCTTGCAGCAATGAGGGAACGAAAGCCATTTTGCTGGCTCGCTGAGAGCTTGTTCTCAAAGAGGTTTAAACCCCTTCGGGGAATGAGTTCAGAAGGGAAGAGTGATGAGATAGACGATGCACAAGCCTGACTCTATATTCTCGTTATGATATTGACTCCAGGTTGAGTTCCTGCCTTCCTCGTGTAACCCAGCTCTCCTCACACACAACCCCCAGTGCCCCTCCTTGCTTTGATGTGGCCCCAAGGACACAATTCCCCATTCCCTCTGGCTTCTCCAAGGGAACAGTGCCCGGAGACCCCACAAAGGGCTGTGGGATGGGATGGCTCTTCGCACACCGTCGCATTTACACAAAAGCATTCCAGAAGATTAAGATCAATGGGCTGGAGAATTATTTGCTGAACCGCTCGGGGCATCACAGCAGTTGGGTTTTCTTTATTTCCCTCTCTGTGAGGAAACAGGATAACCTCGGTGGTGCTGGGGTATTTTCCATGCTGGCTCCTTGGAAAGGTGACGCAGAACAAGCCCAGGTTTGGGGTGACAGTCCTGAGAACATCCACAACCCATGTTTTCCTTGGGCTTCCCAACACGTCCCCACTTTTGCTTGGTAGAATCGTAGCCAAGACCAAACCAAGGGCCAAATTCCCATCCTCACTACTTTGGCAGCAATCCCCTTTTCCCTTTGCCTGCTTTCAGCCCAGGGGCCAAGCACCGCCTGCTTTCATTTCTGAAACTGTCAGCATAACATTTATTTGACCAAGCCATGATAACGGCGGGCTGAGGAGCTTTTCCTGTTTCCTGTTGACTGCAGTGAGTTTTGCAGCAAGGATGTGACCCTGAGCTGGGAATTAGAGGTGGTCCCCACACTCCCCAAAGCCCTTCCCCATGCCCATCACTGAGCGTTGGTAGGATCATCAAATCATTGAGGTTGGAGAAGACATCCAAGATGTCCAACCCCAACCCCAACCCAACCCACCCCACCATGTCCACTGCCCACATCCCTCAGTGCCACATCCCCACGGTTCTGGAATACCTTTAGGGTGACCCCACCACTCCCTGGGCAACCTGTGCCAGTGCATTGCCATTTTGAAGAAGAAATTTTCCCTAATAACCAATCTATTTTCTATGAGGATCTGATGGAGGACAGTGCCAAAAGCCTTCCTGAAGGCCAGGAAGATCACGTTCACCATGGTCAGTCTCCATTGTGCCCCACACCACACTTTCCACACACATACCCCTATATGAGATCTGTACACCCCAATATGAGACCTGTACATCCCTATATGAGATCTATCTATTCCTATATGAGATCTATCTATCCCCATACAAGATCTATCCATCTCTATATAAGATCTACGTATTTCTATATGAGATCTATATATTCCCATATGAGATTTATATATCCCTGTATGAGATCTATCCATCCCTATGTAAGATCTATATATTCCTATACAAGACCTATCCGTCCCCATTTGAGATCTATCCATGCCCATATGAGATCTACATATTCCTATATGAGATCTATCCATCCCCATATGAGATCTATGGAGCAGGGCTTGCGTGTCAGCAGAGGACACTGCTGCACTGCATCATTTAGAGAAGCTTTCCTAGGGGAAGCGAGTCCGACTAATTAGCAGCACGAAATAAACAAATAGCCGCAGGAGGACGGAGGATCCAAGTTGCATTTAGCTTGTGGAAGTGTCAAGGGCTGTTAAAGCCAGGGGAAGGCGAGGGTCACTGGTTGGGAACAGGAGTGAAGCTGCACATCAGTGGTGAAGGAGGCAGCGCTGGAGCAGCAGCACCGCTGGAGCACTTGGGGAAATGCAATTAGGAGAATTGCCTCGCGCTCTGCAAACCGCCCAGGTCATTTTCTTCAAGGAAACGTTCAAATGCAGTTTAATATTTCAAAGGTTTCATCGCAGCAGATCTAATAAGCTAAGGCAGAGCCAGGCCACGCAGGCTGAACCCAAGGCCGCCCGGTCTCCATCACGCAGCAATGCGTGGCGGGGAGCAGCACTGCAGCCTCCTGGGCTCTGCTGCACCCATGCAGCAGCGATGCTCTCCCAGAAAAGCTTGCACCACACCGGGGTGCTCTCGTTTGGCTCAAAGCTGGTGGCTCTGCTCTGCTGCAGGGCACAGCGAGCAGCAAGTCGGCGTGGTGCATGGGGACAGAGCAACGCGGGGCTGTTGTGCATAGTCTTGTGCACATCCCTGCACCATCCGGGTGCACCCCCTTGCACGCTTCCTATTCGCTCTTTGCACGTACCCTGAGCACCCCCTTGTGCATATCCCTGTGTGCACCTTGCACCCAAAGCTTTGCATGTGCCTGCACCCCTTCATGTATCCCCACGTGCACCTCTTCTGTGCACCCTCCTGTGCTCTCACTCCTTCCTCCCATGCAGCCCCTCGTGTGCCCCTTCTGTGCCCTCTCCCATGCATCCTTTCTGTGCACCACTTTGCACACCCTTGTGCATACACACGTGCACTCCCTGCGCCTCTGCTGTGCATCCTCCTGTGCACCCCTGGCACCTTCTTGTGCAGCCCTATGCAGCACCTATGTACCCAATACACAGCCCCATGTGCATCCCCCTCTTACCCACCTGCATCCCCATGTGCACATCCAGTGCATCCCCTATGCACCCCCCATGCACCTTCTGTGCATTCCTCATGCACACACCATGCACCTCATGTGCTCCTCTAATGCACCCTCTATGCACCTTATGCACCCTCCCATGCGTCCTGTACACACCCCGTGCACCCCCTAAGCACCCCCCACACATTCCCCACACACCTCCCAATGCATCCCTATGCACTCCCCACGCACCCCATATGCCCCCGTGCACCCCATAAACACCCCTCCATACACCCCCATGCACTCCCTATATATCTCCCACTCAGCTCCTATGACCCCCATGCACATCCCATGAACCCCTTTTGCACCCCTATACATCCTCTATGCCCCCATCCACACCCCATGCACCCCCTTTTTACCCCATCCACCCTCTATACACCCCCATCCACCCCTTATTCACCCCCCCACACCTCAATGCAACCCTTAAGCACCCCCCATGCAGCCTCTGCATATCACCCATGCACCCTCCATTCACCCCCACGCCCCCCCCATGCACGCTGCAAACATCCCCTCATACACCCCCTATGCACCCCTATACACCCCCTACACACCCCCTATACACCCCCTATGCACCCCTATGCACCCCCATACACCGCCTATACACCCCCTATGCACCCCCTATGCACCCAATCCACAGCCCCATGTGCATCCCCCTCTTACCCACCTGCATCCCCGTGTGCACATCCAATGCATCTCCCTATGCACCCCCCATGCACATCCCATGAACCCCTTTTGCACCCCTATACATCCTCTATGCCCCCATACACACCCCATGCACCCCCTTTTTACCCAATCCTCCCTCTATACACCCCCATCCACCCCCTATTCACCCCCCCACACCGCAGTGCAACCCTTAAGCACCCCCCATGCAGCCTCTGCATATCACCCATGCACCCTCCATTCACCCCCACGCCCCCCCCATGCACGCTGCAAACATCCCCTCATACACCCCCTATGCACCCCTATACACCCCCTACACACCCCCTATACACCCCCTATGCACCCCTATGCACCCCACGCACCCCCTATGCACCTCTCCCAGAGCTCCTCCTCCCGGCCGCAGGGCGGCGCACTCCCCGCGGGCCGCGCCCACGCCGCCTCTCTGTGCCTCCGTCTCTATGGTAGCCGCTCTAGGCAGCCCGGCGGCCTCCCCTCGCCTGCTCCCCCTGTGGCGGGTTGCGCTCCCGCCACCTTTCTCCCCTCAGCGCGGCGCTCCCGAGCCGCGCTCCGCCGCCTCCCGCCCCGCCGGGCCCCGCCTCCCTCTCCTCCCCTCCCCGCTCCTCAGGGCCGCGGCTCGGGACGCCGCTCGTCGCCCGCTCGGAGCCGTGAGGGAGACGGCCGCGTTCTCCTCCCTTCGCCTCGTTCTCCCACCCCGAAGCGGGAGGCAGACGGCGGCCGCCCGCTCCTCGCCGCCTCCTCCCGCTCCTCCTCCTGCAGCGGGGGCCGCGTCCTGCTGCCGGGGGGGGGGAATTGATGTGGAGACCCCGCGCAGCACCATGCAGCCCCCGCCGAGGAAGGTGAGGGCCCGCCTTGAGGGAGGGG
>NC_034409.1:193330729-193372123 GCF_002078875.1 Numida meleagris | reverse complement strand
GGGGTTCTGACTGGGATTTGAGGCAGTGTTTGCATGGGGGGTACTGGGAGCACCTGGGATGTGGGGCTCTGTTTGAAGGGCATTCAGGGCAGGTTGGGGGGGGGCGGTGGGGCTGAGTGCAGTTTGGGGCTGTGTTCGGTTGCGGGGCGATCACAGAGTGGGGGTACTTGTGCTGACTGGGATTTAGGGCTGTCTTTGGGTGTTGGAGGTGGGGAGTGGGTTCTTGGGCGCATCTGGGGGCGGTGAAGTTGACAGGGATCTGGGGCTGTGTGTGGATTGCAGGTGTGGGGGATCCTGAGCAGGTCTGGGGTGCAGTGGGGCTGGTTAGGATCTGGTGGTGTGTTTGGGCGGGGGGCATGCTGAGATTGACTGGTATTTAGGGGTGTGTTTGGATAGCTCATAGACAGCGTGTGTGGAGGGGTGACTGGGATTGACTGGGATTTTTGGCTGTATTGGGATTGAGGCTCATAGGCAGGTGGCGGGGGGGACAGTAGCACTGACCGGGCCTTGGTGCGCAATGGGAGGGGGCTGTGCATAGGGGTCTGGGAACATAGGGAGGGCTGTGTGGGGGCTTTTGGGAGCTTGGGGTTGGGCTGGGAGATGCAGAGAAGAGAACAGCTGGGGGGTGGGGGGAGAAGCAACAGTAAATTGGGGCCGGGGGGATTCAGGGGTGGGGTCTGCAGGCAGAAAGGCACGGGGAAGGGCTGGGTGCAGAGCTCTGCACCGGGTGCTGGGGGGTGGTGGGTGCTGGCGGTGCTGGGCTGACTGCACTGGGGCCGTGGGTTTGGGAAAAGGCTGCTCCTGGTGCAGGCAGGTTGCTGTATGGCAGATCTGAGCTGTAGCGAAGTCTCGAGCCCTGCGCTGGCGTGCGGGGATGGGTTTCTTCGGTATTTGGAAGGCTGCAGGCTGGGGCTTTGCTCTGGGGAGGGGGAGCCGGAGCCCCCCCCAGCTGGCTGCGGAGCTGGGAGCTGCTGGTTCCTAGGGGCGGCGGAGATCTCTGAGATCCGTGCGTGCCCTTTGCGTTGCTGTCTGCCGAGGTGCATGCAGTCAGGCTGCCGCTGCTCGCCGTGGATGTCGGAGGTCTCCTACGTGATGCGGAGATGGATGGGTGCGGAGGTGGGACTGCAGGGCTGTGCCCCTGGCGGCTGCGAGGGGGCGCGGGCTGAAGCCTCCTGCCATAGCCCTCGCCCTGGCTCCTTCCTGCCTCTCCACCTCCCGTTTCACTAAAGCAGAGCAGACCTTACTGCCGTTTCAGTTTGCGTTTGGCTTCCGATCGATAACGGCGTGCATGGCGTTCTTCGCCGACGTTGCTGCACTTGAGATTATTTCCATTACGTGGGCCATCTCGTGTAGGTTTATTTATTTTGGGTCGGTTTCTTTCGTATACGGATGAAAAATGTTGACGTTCACGTTAAAAATAGCCCCTTTTTCTGCTTAAAGCCAGGGACGTACATGGGATGTCCTTTTTTGTTGTTGCTGTTGTGTCATGTGGGTGCTAATGTGCAAAACTTGTCAGCGTAATGTGATAAAAGGGTTCTTGTTGCTGGGGCAGTGTCAATGTTAGCATTGAGGAGGCTTGTGCTAGTTGGTGAGGTGGGGGTTTCTTTTTTTCCCCTCCTCTTGGCTGGTGAAGGGAGATCTGGGTCTTCTTTCTCTCTGTGCCCGTTGGGTTGGGCGTTCTGTCCTCACGAGTGCGTGATGTCTTCGTTGATCTGGTGGTCACTTTTCAGTCCCAACAGATTCCCCGTGGTCCCAGGAAGGTCAGGGGGCCCTATAAAGACAGAACAAACACCTCTACACATCCCCCTCCACCCCAAGGTTGTGCATCCCTGCTCCCTGTGCCACGGTGCCGGTTGCCAGGGAGGTTCCCAGTGGATTGAAATTGAGCTGTACGACCACAGGGCTCGGAGGGCAATCACACCAACACTGAACCCAACCTCCTGAAGCCTTTCAGAGAGGGCCCTTTTGGTGCCCAGCTGAGGAACAACTTGGTGCTTTCGCTGTCTTAAAGTGACAGCAATCGTGGGACAGCTTAAGTGCTAATTGCATACACGCTGCCGGTCTTTTTCCATCTTGACCCATTTGTTCCAAGCTTTTTGCCTAGGTGAAAGTCCTCTGTTGCACACAAGCCATCCTTCTGCCTTTTGGAATGAGATGGCACCGTCATTAATGCTTGGTGGGCATGAGTTTGGGCGTCTCGCTGTGTGTGGTGTCAGCCTGCGAAGGCGTTGAAATCAGCTTCTATTAACGTTGCTTAGGGTAAAACTGCATTCTTAGTTCTGTGTTCTGACTTTCCACTGAAATGTGCAATTTCAAAATCAACGAGGGGAAGGAATTATGTTTTTCTTGTCGAGATTTGGCTTAGACTTTACAAAAAAATGTATGCGGTCCGTGTTGTTCTTTGTAGGTGAAAGTCACACAAGAGCTGAAAAACATCCAGGTGGAGCAGATGACAAAGCTGCAGGCCAAGCATCAGGCAGAATGTGAGCTACTTGAAGATATCAGGTAAGGTTACAGAGAACGTTACCCAAATTCCTTTAGGATCCAGTTTTTGGAAGAACGTTTGAGTTACAAAACTTCAGGAACTGACGATGGAATTTCCTCTTTGGATTTCCTGCTTTTAGGCTGTTAAAGTTCTGACACAGCTGGAAATTATAACTGGAGCTAACACAATGCAAACGCTTTTTTCTTCTCTTCAATGGGGGAAGTGTTAAAAAAAAAAAAAAAGAAGTCCCAAAAAAACATACCAAAAGCATTGGGCTTTTCAGCAGTGTTTCTCTGTATAATGGATGGAGACTTTGATTTACTGCTTGTAAGAGGCTGTTAAAATTATTACAGATATTTTAAAACCACTGATGATTTACAGCTCGCTAGGACGAGCTTTGAACAGCACTTTTAAATAGATTGGTTTGGGGATTCTTGTTTGGTTTTTTTACCAGAAACAAGAAAACATTTGCATTTACAATTTAAAACTCTTGAAACAGGTTAAGGTCAGTAGGGAAAACCTACGTGCCGTCGATTCTGTGTCGCTTTTTTTTTTTCTTTTTCCAGCTATTATTCTTTTTAACGAACGGGATTGCTGCTCTTTAATTAAAGGTCTGCTCTTAGCAAAAGAGGTGGCAGCGGGTGCCTGGCGTTCTACGCAGGATGGATCGCTCCGTTTGGAGAGCACCAATTTCTAGAGTGGTTCTTCCATAAAGCATCGGGCAGCGGGGCTGCTGCTTTTCCTCCTCTTTTTGGCTGCGTGCATTTCAGCCATTCGTTATTTAAATCAGATGATTCTTTCTTTTTTCTCCATATTCATCTGTGGAAATGCACTGCTGTACCGGCTAATGCCGAGCCGTGAGCGCTGGGCTGCTGGAAGGAAGGCTTCCCCCTGGACAGAGCATTCATTAGGACACGTGGGCCAGGTGCTGTTGCTCCACGTGTGAGTTGGGTTGGCGTTCCCTGTTTCTCAGCAGTGTAATTCCTTCAGTCTGCGCTCCTGCGGAGTGAAGTCCTGAGCACTGTCAGCCTGCGGGTACAAGAGCAGCAGAAACACGTGGAAACGCTGGCTCAGAATACTTCATTTCTAACGTAACTTCATTTTTAGCGTCAATTGAATTTGTAAATGTTGATGTTATGGATTAAGAGATGGGATTATTATATTCAATTCGTTAAGATGGTCAGTAAATAGACGCGGTCTGTTCAGCGTTCTCGTTACAATCAGTCTGTGTTTGCAGAATCATGGCGTGGATTTGCATATTAACCATTCTTTAAACGCGGGGCGATGTGATGGGATATGACAGCTCCATGGCCTCCGTGACTTGTTCAGATACCAGATAACGGGGATGGAGGGGGCAGGAGAATTCAGGCTTAGAAATGCTTGCTGACAAATGCTGGTTTGTGGGACGGGGGCTCTTCTTTGCACGCAGGTGTGAAGGAGGAGCGGGTGTTGGTGCTGCCGTGCCACGTGGGTGAGAAACTGGGAGTCAGCTTTGAAATCCTCATCCTGCGTGCTTGTAGCTGCGCTCAGGGTGCACGGTTCTGGTGCCGTGCCCACCAGAACCACATGCAGCACGATGCTCTCGTCTCCTGAGGGGTGAATTGTTCTGATGGAAAGCGCCCTGCTGTAATCCACAAGTATTAAATCGTAACTGAGGGCTGCGTGTTCACCAAGATACGGGAGAGCTGGGCTCCTTTGCAGCCCTGCTGGAGCTGTGAAGCACAGTGAGAGCACAGCCTCATTCCATGTGCTCAGCTGCTCTGAGTTCTGCTCAACTGCTGCAGTAGCAACGAGAAACTTTGCACGCGTGGTTTGCGAGTTCACAACTGAGAATTCATATTTTAAAATGTTAAACTTATTACAGGGGATGTCTGTGTATGTTAGCGTATACGTGCCAGCAGTCAAGTCGCGTACGCAGTGTTTATAAGCCAAAGCATTTGTCTGGGCTTTAATGCTCTTAATTGCATTCTTAATATCATTTCAGTCCAGTTTTGTATAAAACTTCAGACGTCTGTAACGCAGAAGGGATGCGAGGAGAAGATCAGAAAGTTCTCTTACGAGTTCTACTCAAATGCATCCATTGTCTGCTGTAGTAGAGGCAGATGACTTCTGGCAGTAAACCAGATCATAAACATACTTTTCATTCCAGTAGCTTTGATATTTTTTCCAAAACTGAGCGCTGTGTTCAGTGTTTGTAGTCGGAAGGTTTAAACTATGTCATTTGGAGAGGATGAAGGCTGGTGCTGTTTATTCCCAATGGGATTCTTCTCAGCCGGGGCTGAGGCAAACAGGTGTAACTAGCTTTTCTCCACCCCCTCTGCAGATAGCTCATCTCCTTGAGGGCTGTACATACGCAAAACCGCCGTGCTTAATTACATCTTAAATATGTCTCTTTTTTTCAGTGATAATGGGATGTTTAGCATGCCAAGGATGTAGCTTCAGGTCATAGGGGCCGAGAAGAAAGGCAAAGCGTTCTGCTTACGGGGAGCATCCTTGGAACTTGACAGCGCTACGTGCAGGTAGTTGGGCTGAAAGCTTTGCTGCGAGTTAGACAACTTCTAACACAACGTAAAATTGTGATCTGCATAAAAATGGTAATATCTATTGCAGTCTTACCAACTGCGCTGCGCTTTCCCTGTTCTGTGACAGCTTAGCAGCAGCAAAGCTGGAGTATCTTTTTATGACCTGACAAGGCTATAATGGAAAACGTGTGTTTGAAGCGTATTAGCGAGTAGGTTTAACGATATCTTTCTGTGTTTGTAATCTCAGTTTGGCTCTTTGCGTTACGTTTCTTCGTACTTGGTGACGGGGGAATTAGTGGAACAAGTGACTGGGGACCTGTGCAGGATCGTTGGCTCAATTCTAGGCTTGGCATCTTCTGCAGCTCGCTGAAGCCACCACATCCTTTCATGTGGAGGATCACAGAATCCTAGAATGGCCTGGGTTGAAAAGGACCTCAAAGATCATCGAGTTTTAACACCCCTGCTGAGTGCAGGGTCACCAGCCACCAGCCCAGGCTGCACAGAGCCACGTCCAGCCTGATCCATGCTGGTGTTGCTGGAAAAAGGTTCTTTCAGCAACCACAATGGAGAAGGGTTTGCCTTTCTGGGGGAAAAAGGCTCTGTGCTTTGTTGCTGTGATCCAGACATCCCTCAAAGCTTCTCCCTGGCTGCATGTGCTTTGCTGTGTCCACACCTGCCTGTGTCTAGGCAGCAAGTTTATCTCGTTCCCGATGGCCAACTGGGTTAGGAATGGCTGAATCTGGACCAGAGGTGCTGGCCCTTCTCAAATGTTTTATTCTAGCTTTAAACATCGCGTTGTTTGATTGGTGGTAGGAAGGAGGTCATGTGCAGTGGTGTGAAATTGCCCTTAGTTTGCCAGGATGTAGGCACACCTCTTGTGTGTCTGCAAAACTGTGAGGAACTCCACCTGATCCACACTGGGATTCCAGTTGATATTTCTGTAGTCTGTGCTGTGGAGTCTCTGAACGGGTTAGCTGATAGCAGCTTTACCTTGGGTGTTATCTCAGGGCCTGCTTTTCCAAAGAACTTCGTGTGCCTTTACAGGTTTTGCAATTGTAGTCATAAAATGCTTTTTTTTTTTTCCCCCTTTTAAATCATTTCTTTCCTTTCATGCTTTGCCAGAGGTTACGTTGCAGTTTTAATCCACGCTGATGTCTGAATGGCCTCTGCAGGGCCAGCTCTGCTTGCCAGCTCTTCGTGCTGTGGATTCCTGTGCTGGGGAAGCCGGGTGGGTGAGGACACTCACCCCCTTTCCCAGCTCTTCTCCCCATTGATCTGTTGGAGATGAGCCCGTGCCCTGCTGCTGCTGGCTGAGGCTCCAGCAGAAGGCAGGGCTGCAGCTGCACAAATCACGTAGCTGGAAGGGCCACGTGCTTTGAGTCTCAGCAAACTTTCTGCTGTCTGGATGTGTTGATCCTGTGGTGCTTCAGCGCTTTGAGTCAGCTGACTGTACAGTTGTGTTGAAAGTAGGTGTAAAGACTGCGTGCCTTCTGGCTGAGATGGAGCAGCAGCGTGGCCCTTCATTGCTCAGATCCCAAATGTACTTCTTTGTCACTTCCAACTGAATTCTTGGTGCAGAAGGAGTTGCCAAAATCACAGACTCGGAACCTAAAGGTGTTCCAGAAATGCAGGCACAAATACCACCTCCTGTTGTTCTCACTCTTCTGTCGTTGTATGTTCTCCCTCGTTACTTTCTCGTACTTTAATTAAAGATAATTATCAGCTGCTTCTTCTTCAGTCTGTCAGCTGTCTCAGTGTCGTGTGCCCCAGAAATTCATTCCCCTTTTTAAGGTAAAGCCACATTCTCCTCTCACCCCCTCCTTTCCATTCTTCTCCTCCCATTTGCCTTCCTCCTGCTCCCTTGTCTTTGAGCAGTATGTTTTGCCTTCCTCCTCTCCTCCACACATTTGCCCGTGGAAGATTGCTTCCCTTTCCAATTTCCCAACTAATTTTTTTATTTTCTCCCTGGATGCTTCATCTCTTCCCTCTTCCTTTCTTTATCCAGTTCTGAGCTCTCTATTTGAATGGATTCCCTCTATTTCCAAGCTGCTTTAGTACGTGATGTTGAGCAGTACAGCCCAGACCTGCTGAGTGTGAGTGTGCAGGGGTGAAGGAGGTGACCAGGGATTCACGCTTGCACGCTCAGTGCAAGGACAGAGTGCTTCAATGTCTGTCCTGTGCCTGCCACAGCCACGACAAGCCCGAGTGAGCTGATGCTGGTGCTAGGTTGGTGGTCAGGTTTATGGCAATGCTGGCTGGGAGTCAGTGTACTCAAGTAGAAGCTGATAATGGTTCCAGTTTTAAATACAGCAAATCTAACACGGCAGCTACAACCCAGCTCGCTTGCTGCCCTGCGCTAGGGAGAAGCCTCATCAGGGCAGGGGTGGTGCTGCAAAATGCTAAGTGACTGGAAATGAGAACAGAGAAGAATATGTATTTATGCATGTGTATGGACATTAATATATATTAGGATCCCGTAAGAGGTTCTGGAAAGTTATGAGAGAGCTTTGCTTTTCCTGTCCCGAGGCAGAGTGAGGATTTACTTCTCTTCCTGTTCTTCCGGGTCCCGGCTGCAGGGAATGCAGCTCCCTCGGATGTTTTTGAAGCCTGTCTTGGGCTCTGGAGTGGTTTGCCTCTGGCTAGGGGGTATCTCATCAAGGCTTTCCTAATTCCTGGTCAGAGCTTCCTCTCTGAAGGAGCTGGGAGGGCTTTTCCTTAAGGGCATCATCTTTTTTTTTCCTTTACGCTGCTCAGAAATTCATCACCTTTCCTTTCTCTCCCAAAGTCGTTTGCTCCGTTCCGCAGCCGTGATGCTCCTGGTGTTCGTGGCCCTGTTTAACCAGGAGCAGCGTTTCCCTCTGCAGGTTCTGAATTCTGCAGCCTTCCAAAGTGGGAAAAATCAGGAAAGCTGTGTGGACAATATTGTGTTACTCCGGGTTTGACTCAAGGCTTGAGAAGGCTTTCCTTGCACGAGTCTACTTAACCTACGAGCTTCTTTTTTCCCCTTTAAATCTTGCCATTTTCTTGAGAGTTGAGAGCATTTCTTTCCTCTTGGGTCGCTCTTTCTCCCCACCAGCGACTGCTGGAGAGCTGTGAGGTTTAATTCCCCTCTCCATCCAAGCTCTTAATTACTTGAAGACAGGCAGCATAATTCTCTGCCGCTTTGCTGGAACACGCTGCAGAAATTGCAGAACTTTTCTCAAAAGTTGGTAGTGTTACTTCTGAATGCTGTTCTGTATAACGATGCCGCAGAATCTGCGGTCTGGGCACGTTACCTATAATTAGGCAGTCCTTTAATGAGATGCTCGCATTCTTGACGGAATTAAAACCTGGTGATGTTTTGACTGGAGCTGTTTGAGGGAAGCTTGGAATGCACTTAAAAAATGTTGCCTACTGGGTGTGGAAGTCCAAGTTCTCAGTTAAAAAAAAAAAATAAAAAATAAAGGTTTCAGTATAAACATAGGCTTGAATCATTACACTGTGGCTGTCTTGGCACAGTGAAATTGAGAAATGGACCACACTCCTCTTTTTATTTTTTTAATCCCTGGCATATAAAATATAGTAGATCTCCTGTTCCAGTATTTCTGAGCGGCTTTACAGCGCTCGGTTAGCTGATGGAGGTTTATTTTGGGTGATTGTTTTTTTGGAACAAAAGTAGCGGTCTCAAAAAGCAGCAGCTCATTTCTTAACGTCCATCAGAAAGAAAACGAATATATATATATATATTTTTTTTCCCCCCCCCACTTTCTGGCTTCTAAGTTTGGCTTTCAGGAGAGTCCCAGCTTGCCTTAGCCGGTGAGCTCCGCGCCTTGGGGGTGCGTTTGCCTTGGCAGCCCATCAGAGAGGCTCCTGGTGCGCGGTGCAGCGCGTGCGTTCTTCGTGGAGTGTTGCAGTGTCAGTCCTGATTAAACGCTGCCTTCTGAATTCTTTAGCTAGCAGAAAGCTGTGGTGATGTTCCTTCCTCCTCCTGGGTTTTTATCCCAGCGTGCTCCTTCCCGAAGCTGGCTGTCGTTTTCCCCGCGGCGTTACTCGGCGGAGCTCTAGCACTGCAGCCCTTGTAACACCAAGTAGCTCTGCCCAACTGCCTTGCCAGTTCTGTGGTGCGGCGTGTAACCAGCGATCAACCAAGCTAAGCACGTCTCGTAGACTCTTTAGCATGATAGGGCAAGGGGAAATGGTTTCCAACAAAAAGAGGGGAGATTTAGACTGGGTATAAGGAAGGAGTTGTTTACGGTAAGGGCGGTGAGGCAGAGGTTGCCCAGAGAGGTGGTGGTGGTTCCCAGTCCCTGCAGGCACACAAGGTCTGGGGCTCTGGGCACTGATGGAGCTGTGGGTGTTCACTGCAGAGAGTGGGACCAGGCGGCCTTTAAGGGTCCCTTCCAACTCCAACCGTTCTGTGATCCTATGAATATACAGCACAGGCAACATTAAAGGAACAAGCAGCTCTGCTGGACCAAATCCTGGGGTCAATCCTGTAAGGGGAGCTTTCTTTTGAGCATCTAAGTACTTTTAATCCCAGCTCTTACTTCTGAAGCCCCGTGCAGGGGGAATTGGAGGTAGCCAGGACGTCCTGCCAGCGTCACGATAAAGCTACGCTGGGAAGAGGAAAAGCATTCTTATCATTCCAGACACAATCCGCGTAGCCTGGCTTAATTTTCTATGGTGTTTTGTTGTATTTGTTTCATCTTGTTTGGTGGGAAAAGGTTTATTTTGCAGGTTTTGCATCCTCTGCCAATAGCGCTTTCAGCATTTTTTGCAGACGCTGCTTTCAGCCTCTCCAGCATAACCTACACAAAGGCTCTGTAAACAGTGCCTGCTGTGGCTCGGGCTGTTGAGGTTGTTGATAGAGGACTCTCCATCCTTTTCATCTAGCTCACGGGGCTGTAAACATTTTCTCTCTTCCCCTCCCCTCTGTGCAAGCAGTGTCTTTCTTCTTGGACTTACTTTAGACGTCCACAGGTGGAGGTGGAGATGTGCAGCTGCCGGGGAAGCTGCTGCTGTGTTGATCTGGTTCACGATCCATTGTGCTACCTGATTTTTGGGCCCAGGTTCTCTTCCCTTGCCTCTGCTGGCAGGCTGTGGAGAAGAGCAGGAGATGGGCTGGCACCACCAGAGCTGGCTCTTCTGGAGCAGTTTTGGCCTTACCGTGCTGGCTCGGAGCAAGGTCAGTTTTTTGTAAAGCTGAATCACCCTGAGTTGGAAGGGATCCATAAGGATCTCCGTGCAGGACCTCCCACAAATCAGACCGTATGTCTGAGAGTGTTGTCCAGATGCTTCTTGGACTCCAGCAAGCTCAGTGCCACGACCACTGCCCTGAAATTCCCCCCTGGTGCATTCTGAGCATGGCAGTGCCTTGAGTTAATAAGAAAGCAGAGGTTTGTCCACAGACCCTGCTGCAGACCGTGTTACAGGCAAAAAGATGCCTCTGTTCTTAGAAGCATGCATGACTCAAAGAGTATGATAGCTGCTGCTCCACCTGAAGTGATTTTTATGCTTTTACCAGCTTTTTCAGCTTGAGCCCCTGGTGGGCTTCTCACCTGGGGTGATATTAGAGTTGGTCATTTGAAAGTTCTTAATGTTTGGAGATGCTCCTTGTAACAGCATTTTGAGCTCCTCTAAGTAGTCACATATTTGGAGGGAGGGTCAAGAAAAAGAAAAACCAAACAAGCCAAAAAACTTTTCTTGAGGGTATGATACTCCGAGACGATCTGAGATGAAAAATGCTTTTACAGGTGTTTGAGTATTAGAGTAAATGAATTTGCATCCCTGGTGAGGCATTCTTGGCAATATCTGAGATAGCTGGGAATTTGAGATGCTGTTTAGAACTATTATGTAAGGGAGTGAAAGGAGAAAGTACTTTGGTTTTAATTCTGAGATGGAGAGACAGAAATGAGGGCCCAAACATTTTTCAGGTTTTCACCAGCACAGTAAAATAGAACCACGGGATCATGAAGGTTGGCAAAGCCCTCCAGGATCCCCTCCGTGCCCACTCACCAGGGCCCTCAGTGCCACATCTCTGTGGCTCTTGAACAGTCTTCTTCCCTTGAAGTAACCATGGCTTCCTAACCTGAAACATTACCACGTGGCAGGCTGCTGACTTTCTGTCTATGTTTGATCTAAAAATCAATCTGCCTTTTTTTCCCTCCCCTAAAAACAGGCAGAGACAGGGGAGAGAAAGAGCCGAGAACGATCTATGGAGGCAGAGGAGCGCTGTCAGGCAGCAGCATCAGAGTCAGAGCTTCCAGTTGCTGTTTCTCCTGCTATTGCTGCCTGCCCTTCCTGCTTTTAACCTGCCTCAGCTCTGGGTACTTGGCTTGCTTTCAGCTGTGTTGCCTCTAGTGAAAAAGGGCATAGATGGCGGTGGCCTTAGGTGTTACTGGAATGTGTTTGCTGTTCAAGGAGTTTGCTTTCATGTTGCTTTTGTGTGCTTGTTTCTCATTAGCTCTGTGTGATCTTGGTTGGCTAAATAAGCAGGCAGGTAAATAGAGCTGCCTACGAACACCTCGCTAGAAACAGGCCCTACTTCTCATTTTCCTCCTTATCTTCTCAGTCTTTTGCTGTCCTTAATGCTGTTAGTCCACGTAGTTGTGTGGCAGTGGGCAGGTGAAGTGCTCAGGTGTTCAGTGCAGGACCTGCAGCAGTCCCTGTATGTTTGCAGAGCAGGGGGAGCCAAGCCTGAAACACCATTTTTTTTTTTTTTTCCTTGGACTGAAATTACCTTCAGTATTCAGTTCCATCCAAACAGCAGGAGTGAAGGAACAACTGGAGAGGCTCAGACCTCTGTTTTTTATTCTTTTTTCAATAAGTTCCTTTTGTGCAAGGTGATAAGCTTAACGTAGTTTACCGTGCTGGCAATACCTGTATACGTGGATGCTCTTTAAAAACAGAAATTCCTCCGAGGCCTCTCCCTTGGTGTGCCTGACCAGCAGGAGCTTTGCTCGCTGTCACACCATTCTTTGCTGCTGCTTGTTCTCTTGGCAGAGCTCTTCTCAGTGCTATCTTCTCCTTGTGGAAATGAACTGGCATGGAGCAGGCGCGTCCCTTTTGAGATGGAGCTGCTCTATGCTCACCTATGGGGCTGCTTTACAGTTCGAGTATGTGCAGGAGCTGCTGTATTTTCCCTCCCTGGTACTGAGCTGGAGGAGTGCAGGGGTTGCTGTCCCTGCAGGTGGTCAGGAACAGTGGAGATGTGGCACTGAGAGATGTGATCTGTGGGCAGTGTTGGCAATGGGTGGGCGGTCGGGCAAGGTGATCACAGAGGCCTTTTCCAACCTTAATGATTCTGTGCTTTTTACAAAGTAATCTGGTGATTGCCACCAGCCCCGCTGCATTCTCCCATTGAAAGCTGTTGAGATGACACGTGTCAACTTAATGCAAAAGTTTGTATCTGGAATTACGTCCAGGCAGCACACTGTGGAGCAGGGCTTGCTGGCTTTGCACTCTGTGTATTGATACAGAGCAGGACGGAGGTGGTGCAGGAGTTGTACGGCCGTGGTGCAGAGCAAGGAAGCAGGGAGGCAGGAGCACCTCGTTGAGCTCAGTGGTCAGGAAGCCAGCAGCATGCTTGCATTTGCAGACAGGCTTTTGCAGAGATGACAACAGTGTCAAAATGATTCGAGGCTCATGGTTTCATTTCCTTTCTAGATGTGTGGGCAATCTCATCTTTTCTTTGCTCTTAAAGAGGTGCTCCGATTTCCATTCATTCATATCTTTTAGGTACTGAAGTGTTTTGTGTCAGGATTTCTTTGGCTCTGTTAAGTGGGAGTTGCAGTGGCTCCCCGTATTCCTCATTTTCTTCCCACTAGTAGAAAAGAGAGGAAGGGGAAGTAATTCCTACAGCTTCTCCAAGCACTTGGAATAAGCCTAACTCCTCTGTGCTTCTTCACTTACATTTGAAATGCACAAAAATAGCCAAGAACTCAGAAGGGCAGTGATGTGGGAGGTGCTGGCTCTTCGGGCTCACGGGCTCTGTCTGTAGTGTAGTGATAGATGTGGGAAATGCCCTTGGGGCAGCTGAGTGTTTTCCCTGTGCTGGCTGTGGGGAGGGCAGGGAAGGCTTGGTCTGAGGTGGTGGCCTGTGTGCAGGCTTCCAGAGGAGCGCTTGCCTGAAAACTTGTCATCTCTCAAAGTTACAGGGAGCTGAAATGACGTATGGGACGTTGAGATATATTTTGTTTCTTTTTTTTTTTTTTTTTAAACCTGATTACTGCATTTGTATTAACGTATGGGGAAGCAGATTTTGATGGTTGCTTTGAACGAATCACTTAGGGTGGGCCTATGTTCTAGTTTCTTTACACGTTTGAAGCTCACGTGTCCCAGCTGGGGAGGTGAGCATAGCTTTTGTTATTATGCATCCCTCATTCATAAACACTCAGGAGTTTGATGCTGGCTCAAGTTGGTCCACCACTGCCTGCCCATCCTTGGGACGCAAGTGACCTCTCTCTAATGAATTAAATCCAATTTCTATCATTTCTGTAGCAACTCGTGGGCATTTTACGGTGCAAAGCAATAGCACGTCAATCTGCATGAAGCATTTGAGCTCATTCTGAGGTGTCTCTGAAGTCTGATAAAACTCATTCTCAAGTTTGCTCTTAGGTGCATGCTTCCCATCTGGGCTGAGGTTGGTGTCTTCCTGTTTGTGAGTGCGAGGAGGGGGGAGGTGTGTGCCGTGCACTTGAAACCAGTGGTGGTGGTGATGTTCCCAGTTGTTGTCCCAGTTTCCTGGGCTCCCACCAGTTGTGTAGTGCGTCCTGCAGCCACGGGCTCGGTGTTGCTGTAGAGCTCTGCTGTGCCAGAGGGATGTGACTGCTGAATGTGCTCTTTGTTCTGGAGCTGGGGCACTTTAAAGCAGCCTGCCTTCAGCTTGTGGAGCCCGTTGAGCTTTCATCTCCCTTGAAAAGTTGACTTGACTTAGCAAGAGTTCTTTGTTCTCGAGTTGCTGATTAATGCTGTGCTCTTCACCTGCAGTTCAGTTACTAAAACTTGCCGTGATCCTGACCAGGTCTTTTCAGCCCAGGAGATGTTTCATCCAAACACTTCTGTGCTCTCCCCTGTGCAGCCTGACCCCGCTGCAGGGGGCTGGAGCTGGCTGTGCCATGAGATCCCTTCCAACCCAGACCCTTCTGTGATGCCATGCAACAGACCTGCCTGCTGTAGAAGCTCACCTGCTCACATTTCTTTTTTTTCCTTCCTCAGATCAGCTGGCTGGTTCAGTGTGTTGTGGCTGGACAAGGGCTGGCCCTTGCTCTGTTGGCACAGCCAGCTGGATGTTTGGAGTGTGTTTGCCTTATCTTCACTTAGTGATGCTGGGGCACTGCCAGTGCAGAGATGACCCGTGCTAGCAGCTTTTCATTCAGGAAAAATTGCAGAACTATACGGTACCCCTCCCTGTCCTGTACCCAGAAAGTACCGTGTTCATAAGTGCATTTCCACTACAGTTCTAATAAAAATTAAGAACCTAAGCTGTGTTTGCCCTGTGGGAAGGTTGTCCTCTGCCAGGCCTCCTTTTCTCAGGGGTTTGTGGCAGCTGATGCTGCTGCAGGTAGTCAGCAAGGAAACACTGGTGGCGAGAAGAAAGCGCTTCCCCTGCTCTTTGAAACCTCTTTACCAAGAGGATGGTTGGCAGCAGATCTATGGTTCTGCTTTTTGGAAAAAAGATGGGGTGAGACTCTGCTCCTTCTTCCCCTGGGTAGGGAGCGGTCAAAGCAGCACTGGACAGGACTGGTGCTATTTGCAGAACCTTCCCAGGTTGAATGGGAAGAAAAAAGAGGTGTCCACCATTCCAGGAGTGGAGGTGAGCTGAGCTTGGAAGGGAAACTGCTGGAAGATGGGCAGTGCCAGTCCTGGTGCCATTAGTGAGGAAACCCCAGGGCCTTCTCTTTCCTTCTGCCCAGCAGGTGCTCTGCCTACAGAAACGTAGCTGCCTTTTCTCTTTATTGGAGCAATGACACCAAGTTCAATCACTCTGTTTCGGTGGCTCTCCTGTTGCTTCTTCCACATCCCACCAGCCTGGAGATGAAGAACACCGCTGAGCTGCAGGGAGCTGAGGGACCTTGACATTGCTCGCTTACAGCAGCCACGCTTTGTGCCAAGGACAGGTGTTTTTTTCTGTGCTGTCCTGTACCAAAGTAAAGCAAAAACGCATCTGGGATACGAGCCGTGTGCTGGCAAGAGACAGTGCAGTGTTGCTTTACGAGGCAAAAAGCGGAACGGTGATTCTTGGTGCTTGTTTGCAGTAAAGTGCAGCGTTTGGCTTGGATCAGCGGTACAGAAAATGCGACCTTGTAAAGTGCATCGTTTACAGATGAAGTGCCTGTGTTAAAAATAAAGGCAGGAAGGAACGATTTGTAATAAAGCTGGGGGGCAGCGCCGAGATTCCTGAGATGTGACAGATGAGGAAGGTACAAGGCGTGATGTTGTTTTGGGGAAGGCAACAACATTTTGCAGCTCAGGGATGAAGGAGGCTGCTTGAGTGATGAGATGCGTCCTGGCTTCTTCACAGAGCTGTGAAGCCAATGGGGATCAAAGCACCTTGTCATAGCCCTGTTTTTGAAGCTCTCCTGGTAGCCTCTCCGGATTAGAGTGTGCCAGTGTTTTCCTAAACAGACCAAAAATGGCAAACATCTTCAGTACGGTGAGTCTGTTCTGGATAGGGTTGTGATCAATGGTTCTGGGTCAAGGTGGAGGCCGGTCACGAGTGGTGTCCCCCAAGGCTCAGTCCTGGGACCGGTGCTCTTCAATCTCATTATCAATGACATAGACGATGGAATCGAGTGCACCCTCAGCAAGTTTGCAGATGACACCAAGCTGAGCGGTGCAGTCGATCCCATTGGAAGGAAGGGAAGCCATGCAGAGGGACTTGGACAGGCTGGAGAAGTGGGCCCACGAGAACCTAATGAGGTTCAACAAGGACCAGTGCAGGGTGCTGCACTTGGGCCAGGGCAATCCCAGGTATTGATACAACCTGGGGGAAGAAGTACTTGAAAGCAGCCCTGTGGAGAGGGACTTGGGGGTCCTGGTGGCCGAGAAGCTGGACATGAGGCAGCAGTGTGCGCTGGCAGCCCCGAAGGCCAACTGTGTTCTGGGCTGCATTGAAAGAGGAGTGGGCAGCAGGGACAGGGAGGTGGTGGTTCCCCTCTACTGGGCTCTTGTGAGGCCCCATCTGGAGTACTGTGTCCAGGCCTGGGGCCCCCAGCACAAGGAAGACACAGAGCTCTTGGAACGAGTTCAGAGGAGGCCACTGAGGTGATGAGAGGCTGGAGCACCTCTCCTATGAGGAAAGGATGAGGGAACTGGGCTTGTTTAGTTTGGAGAAGAGAAGGCTCCGGGGAGACCTCGTTGTGGCCTTCCAATACTTGAAGGGAGCATATAAACAGGAGGGGAACAATTGTTTGAGAGGGTGGATAGCAATAGGACAAGGGGGAATGGTTTTAAACTGAGACAGGGGAGGTTTAGGTTGGATATTAGGAGGAAGCTTTTCACTCGGAGGGTGGTGAGGCACTGGAACAGGTTGCCCAAGGAGGTTGTGGATGCCCCGTCCCTGCAGGCATTCCAGGCCAGGCTGGACGTGGCTCTGGGCAGCCTGGGCTGGTGGTTGGCGACCCTGCACTCAGCAGGGGGTTGAAACCAGATGATCTTTGAGGTCCTGTTCAACCCAGGCCATTCTAGGATTCTATGATAAACCGTAAGGAAAGTACCTTTGCATTTGGCTCAGTTGTCTCCCTTCTGTTTGCTTAGCCTCCCGTTTACAGCAAAAAAATGATCAGCAATCATTTTAAATACGCTTAAGCTAGAAATCCAGCATTCCCATTCATTGTCAGATAAGGGTATAAAGACTCGTGGTGGTTTTGATCACTATCCCACGCCTTTGCTCGGAAGAAGGTGAATGAAATCTTGGCTCTCCTCAGCATCTTTCTGGCTCTTTGTTCCCCATCAGAGCTGTGTGTAAGAGGGAAGCTCTGTTCCGTAGCGGTGCGTGGGTGCGGCGTTTCTCTCACCACGCCGGGCTGCTGATACAATTTGCTGACAACGCTCCCGTGTCTGAGGCTAGCGCAGTTCTCTATATATAGTGACAGAATTGATTTTTTTTTTTTTTTTTTTTTTGCCTCTGTTGCTAACGGCAACTCATCCTAATCCCAGAGTGTACGGGGATGTGATTTATGGTGAGCACGTTTCTTGCTGGTGAATGTTGTCTGGCGTTTTTGCTGGGGGAGCGTTGTTCAGGCACGAGTTAAAGGTATTTCATGGTTTAAGAGTCATTGGTCATAGGCGGTGCGGATTAGAGCATCTTCATGGTGACTGTTAGCCTGGAAGCGTGCTTGAAACTGGAACTGGGAATAACAATTTTGGTCGGTTTTGATCGGTTGGTGAAGGAGGAACTCCTCGTTAATTAGAAGCCCAAGCGCTGGCAAAATCACAAGTATTTCCTGCTTGACCTCTGGTCGGTGTTCGTGGGTTGGTGTTATTGCACCACTTTGGGTATCTGCTGGTGTAACTTTGTTACTGAGAGTGTCCTGCACTGCCTTAAACAGCCATTATAAATGTTACAGGCATTATAAATGTTACAAGTCATGCATGTTACAAGAACATGCTGGGCATGTTCTGCAGAAGGCCCAAAGCTGCTCCCTTGGCCTGTGCCAGTTCTGATGGACCTGTGAACGCCTGGCTGAAAACGGGGCGCTTGCAGAACTACATTTTCAGCAGGAAATCCTTCCTACATTAAAACTTCTTCAGTCGAGATGTTTGAAGTGAGGCTGTCTGGGTTTTGCTCCAAAGCAAGACGTCGTTTGTCGGCTCTCCGGTGCCGGCGTGCAAGGCACATCAATTTCCATTCTATATTTTATTTTATTTGTTTTGCTCCTTTGATTGGGTGCAGATAGAAGAACCAATCGCCAAACCCCACCAGCTGATGGCTGTGAAAACTGTGTGCCAGCTGTGCTCAGAACCATCCGTCAGGGATGGGGCTTGGAGGTAACAGGGCATCACTTCTCGCTGTGCCTCTCCTCCAGGTTTTTCTCTTCCCTCAGGGATGGATGTGTCGCAGCGTTGTGGCCATTTCTGTTCTGGCAGCATCTCGGCAGGTGGGCACGAGGAGGACTTGGATGCTGCAAACTGTGAAGAGAAACCTGGCAAAGCAATCGTAGGTGACTGCCAGCAGGAAGAGCGGGAGACTCCTGCAAAGACATCACCCAGCTTTCATTCCCTGATGTAGGCAGATCTTGGCTCTGCATTTCGCTACGCGCTGCTATACGTTACAAGCAGATTCTCTGTGAATTGCTCAAAATGCTTTCTCCTTTAATATCTCTGTTTACGTTTTAAGATAATTTTCCTGTAGTGTAGCTTATCTTGCATTTAAGTGGATATTTCAGGAGCAAACATTCCAAAGGGCAAACTGTAGCAGAGCTGCCCAGGATGATTAGTTTTAGTGGCAGGAAAAGAGTACTTGTGATTGCAGCATTGAGATGCTGAACTGGAGGCAGTTGGTGAGTTGCTGTAAATCCTCAGTAGCGGAAGAGGAGCAGAGGCATAGAGCAGTGCTCCTCAGGATGGCAGAATGTTGTGCAGTGCTTGCATCAACAAGGAATTCTTGTGTGCTTGGCTGTAGAACGAATGGGGCGAGTATTATAGAATCATAGAATCACAGAATTGCTCAGGTTGGAAAAGACCTTCAAGATCATTGAGTCCAACCTCAACCCAACCATCCTGCCCTAACTCTAACAACCCACTGCTAAATCATGTCCCCGAGCACCACATCCAAGCGGTTTTTAAACACATTCAGGGATGGTGACTCCACCACCTCCCTGGGGAGCCTGTTCCAGTGCTTCACAACCCTTTCTGGAAAGGGTTTTCCTGATCTCCAACCCAAACCTCCCCTGGCACAACTTGAGGCCATTTCCCCTTGTCCTGTCACCAGTGAGAAGAGCCCAGCCCCGCTCTCACTGCCATCACCTTTCAGGTATTTGAAGAGAGCAATGAGGTCTCCCCTCAGCCTCCTCTTCCCCACACTAAACAGCCCCAGTTCCTTTAGTCACTCCTCCTAGGGCATATTCTCCAAGCCCTTCCCCAGCCTTGTTGCCCTTCTTTGGAGCTGCTCCAGCACCTCCATGTCCTTTCTGTACTGAGGCGTCCAAAACTGAACCCAGTACTCGAGGTGTGGCCTCACCAATGCTGAGCACAGGGGCAAGATGACTTCCCTAGTCCTGCTCAGCACCCCGTTCCTGATCCCAGCCAGGATGCCATTGGCCTTCTTGGCCACCTGGGCACACTGCTGGCTCACATTCAGCCCATGTCCATGTGCACACCAAGGTCCTTTTCTGTCATGCAGCTTTCCATCCACTCCTCCCCAAGCCTGTAGGGTTGCCTGGGGTTGTTGTGACCAAAGTGCAGGACCCGAGGCTTGGCCCTATTGAAACTCACATGGTTTACCTTGGCCCATCGATGCAGTCTATCCAGGTCCCTCTGTGGTGCCTTTCTACCCTCTGGCAGATCAACACTCCCTCCCAACTTGGTGTCGTCTGCAGACTTGCTGTGGGTGCACTCAATCCCCTCATCAAGATCATTAATAAAGATGTTGAATAGAAGAGGCCCCAGTGCCAAGCCCTGGGGGACACCGCTCGTGACTGCCCGCCAACTGGATTGAACTCCTTTGACCACAGCTCTTTGGGCCCTGCCAACCATCCAGTGTTCCACCCAGCAGAGCATGTGCCCATCCAAACCATGGGCAGCCAGCTTCGCCATGAGGATGCTGTGGGGGACAGTGTCAAAGGCCTTACTGAAGTCCAGGTAGACCACATCGACAGCCTTACCTTCATCCACTAAGCAGGTCACCTTGTCATAGAACGAAATCAGGTTTGTCGAACAGGATCAACCATTCATGAACCCAAGTCAAGTGCTGTGGCTTTTATTTGCGTGGGGAGAACTGTTTAGCAGAGAAGATGAGGGATGGCTTACTAATGCAAGAACCATGGCCTGCAGTGAGAACAGCTCAATTTCTTGACTCAGCAAGCAGAGATTCTTGATGTTGCAAGTATTTGACACTTAGGAGTTGTGAGATGGCCTGGACACATCCCCTGAGAGCAGGCGGACTCACGAGCAGGAAACGCTGCCGGCTTTTTGCAGTGAGTCACAGAGCTCTGCTGTGGGCAGGAGTTTGGGCTGCGAGTGACCTTGTGGGGTGCTTTGGAGTTCTCTTCTGGCCCTGTGCTTTCACAGCTGGTAGGAACTTGGCCCACCCAGCCACAAATGTGCTCTTGCTAAGGCTTGACCTGAAGGCCACAGGGATGCTCCATCAAGACGCCTGCGGTGTAAGAACTGCAGAGTGTCCATGCTCACCATGGGAGGAAGCCTGGTGTTCCTAACCCGCTCTTGGGAGCAGGCTTCTGGAACCACAGGCTGACTGGGGGACCTGGAGATGGGCTGCTGGAACAAGCTGGTTCCAGCACTCCCCGTGATGGTGGGCAGAATCTTCTGGGAAGCAGCCAGCAGGGGGAAGAACCTGGATTGATGATTTTATTTTTGTGGTGGTGGTGCTTTTTTAACACTTCTGGAGAGCCAAGGAACAAGCTCGCGTTGTGTGGGAAAAGCAGGAGCTGCAGCAGGAGTCCCACTGCAGCCTAAGCAGGGAGGTAAGGGAGAGCATACAAGGAGGGAAAGCAACAGGCAGCAGAGGAGAAGAAGGAGAACTTTGGCTGCTGAAGGGCAACATCAGCTGAATTTACAGCTGCTCAGGGACACGAGGAGTCAGAAAAGGATGTGAGAAGGGTGGTGGTGGCAAAGCATTTTCAGAAGCAGCAGGGAGACAGGCTGGTGATGGCTCTTAGGGAAAAGGCCACGCTGCTCAGCTCTTACCCTGCTTGGGCCTTTGCTGGTGAAGTCTGTACCTAGGCTTCTGTGCTTGCTGTGTCATTTGGAAAGAAGTGCGGAGATACGTTCCGATATGAATGCTGGTGAACATCGTCCAGGAAATGAGGAAAACTGTATTGCTGGTATTGCTCCAACCTGGTGTAGAGTAGGAAGCGTGCTTGGAGGGTTCCAGACTTTTGCTCCTTTACAGAACAACGCTGCGGAGCTGCCTGTATTTTATCGGATTTGGAAGGTATGATTGTGCTGTGTGTTATCTTTCTAGGAAGAGGTCTGTCTTGTTCAGCTTGGAGAAGAGAAGGCTCCGGGGAGACCTCATTGTGGCCTTCCAATACTTGAAGGGAGAGTATAAATAGGAGGGGAACGATTGTTGATGAGGGTGGATAGCGATAGGACAAGGGGGAATGGTTTTAAACTGAGACAGGGGAGGTTTAGGTTAGATATTAGGAGGAAGTTTTTCACTTGGAGGGTGGTGAGGCACTGGAACAGGTTGCCCAAGGAGGCTGTGGATGCCCCGTCCCTGCAGGCATTCAAGGCCAGGCTGGACGTGGCTCTGGGCAGCCTGGGCTGGTGGTTGGCAACCCTGCACTCAGCAGGGGGTTGAAACCAGATGATCTTTGAGGTCCTGTTCAACCCAGGCCATTCTAGGATTCCATGATCAGGGTTTATTTTCTTTGAGAAGCAACAGGAAATGGATAAGCAAGACCGATGTGCAATGATTTGAACTCATCTGGCAGATTGCACGTGGGATTTATGATCTCAATTAGCCAGTCCTCAGTCCATTCTGCTGCAGAACATGTGCTGCTCCTTTCTTCTGTGTGTTGGAATGAATGCCTGTGTACTTGTGTACTCGGCAGCTGAGCTGTCTAAATAGGGTTGGAGGTTTGCTTGGAGTTTTCTCTGTTTTCAGGCTGGGTAGCACGAAGCCGCCTCCAAAAACAGATGCTGGTGTAATTTTAATTGCTGGAGTCTATGCTAAAGTACACGATAAGGCCACTTAGATTATTTCCACTGATTTGCTTTTGGTTTTGTGTTTTGCAGTAGATGCAACTTTGAAAGTGCAGCAGTGGTGGGCTTGCTTCAGCATATGTGGGTGGTAAGGGAAGGAATGATAATTGTTTCTGATAGTGTTCCTTTCCCTCCCTGCTAATGCCCTGTCTGAACTCAGACCTGGAGAAGCTTGGTGAGCTTTCCAGCTGTCTGTCAGATGTTTGTGTTGGACCACAAAGCTGGCTGGTTTTAGATGCTACAGGCAGCAAGAAGGTTCTGTAACTGCATTCTGGGCAAGGCTCCTGCGTGAATAGAATGACAGAATGGTTTGGGTTGGAAGGAACCTTGAAGATCACCCAGTCCCAGCCCCCTGCTGCAGGCAGGGACTCCTCCCTCCAGCCCAGGTTGCTCACAGCCCCATCCAGCCTGGCCTTGAGTGCTTCCAGGGAGGGGGCATCCACAGCCTCGCTGGGCAACCTGTGCCAGTGTCTCACCACCCTCACAGTCAAGAATTTCTTCCTGATGTCTAAATCTACCCTCTCCCAGTTGAAAACCATTTCCCCTCATCCTGTTGCTACCTGCCCGTATAAAAAGTCCCTCTCCAGCTTTCCCTGTTGAGCCAGGTTTTCCGTGGAAGAAGGGAAGCTGGTCTTTGGTGTACCTGTGTGGTCTTTGGTGACCCTACAGAAGTCTCTGAGTTTGAGGCCGTGAGTATGCTGTGATAAAAAATTGTGATTGTCTCATCTCTGCTTTGAAGTGGTGCGTCGCTCTCATTCCTTTGAATCATAGAATAGTTTGGGTTGGAAGGGACCTTAAAGCCCATCCAATTCCAAAGCCCTGCTGTGGGCTGGGTGCCCCCAGCTCAGGCTGGCCCCAGCTCAGGCTGTCCACTGCCCCATCCATGGCCTTGGGCACCTCCAGGGATGGGCACCACTGCTCTGAGCAGCAGCGCCGGGGCCTCACCACCCTTTGGGTGCAGGATTTTCTGCTAATATTTCAACTAAATCTTCTCGTTTCGTTTAAAACTGTTCCCTTCTGTCCTGTCACTGCCTGCCCATGTGAAAAAGTCCGTCTCCCTCCTGTCTGTAACCTCCCTTTGAAGAACCCCACGTGTGCTTACCTGGTGGAAGGGAGCTAACAGGACACCCTGTCTCGTGATAGGCACAGCACCAATTTGGATAGCTAGGGTTGGTGTGCCCCAGCTGCTGCTGTGGCTTCTGAAGTGTGTGTCTGTAGCTATGTTTAGAAGCCAGTTCTTTCTCCTATAAAGAATTTATCCTTTTCTGTAAAAAAATAATGTGTCCTTCAGATACTTGGAATTGGATGCGTATCACTTAAAATGCTTCAGCAGTGGTAATCCTGTAAGCGGCGTGCAGAGCAGGCTGTTAACACCCAGCTTTTGAGTCTCCCGTTGATGCAGAATTTGGGTAGATTAATTATTGCCCCAGGTGTATCATCTTTGTGTCTGCTGGATGTGGAAAGTGAGAATCAATGCTGGTGTCCTTGTTCAGGCATTGCTGCTGAAGAGCTTCCCTGGGCCTGCAGCTGCTGCTGTTACCCAGCACTCGTTGCTGACTGCTGGCCCAAGCTGACCTTGGTTTATGCTAGCCCAAGTGCTTCCAAACTCACCTGCGCCTTTGTTAGTGACACACCTGTCCTCGAATGAAGAACCTTCCTTATGTGATAGTGATTCACTCTGGGGTGTTTTTCATCAGCCTCGAGGAAGAGGCAGGTGCTGTCGCTGGAGATGGCCTCCCATGGGAAGCCCATGCAGCCATGTGCCGAGCTGACCTGGAGCCCTGGGGGGTTTCTGCTGGTTGGGAGCTGGAGCCAGCACAGTGCCTGGCAGCTGAAGGGCACGTCCCTTGGGTGTGCAGGGCGATGGCAGAGCTCTGGGACAAGCCTGAAGGCTTTACCTGGCAGAGATCATCAGCAGATCCTCTTAGAAGCGGTTCCAAGGCTTCTTGTCCAGCAAGCCATTGCTTGAAAGGGAAACCGTGCTCTGCTGGGGATGAGAGGCTGATACGTGCTCAGTGAGGTGGGTGGGAAGTTGGTTGAACTCTGCTCAGCGTGGCAGAGAGGTGCGAAGTCCAGCTGGTGGCTGGGTCTCTGAGGTCACTCTGGGATCAGTACTGCTCAACAGCATTCGTTACCTGGAGGGCAGTGCAGCCCCAGCACTGCTGCCCGCAGCTGTGGGTGCCTATCCCCGGAGGTGCCTGTGTGGGGCACTGAGCACCCAGCTGTGGGATGGGTCTGGATGCACTGGAGGATCCTTTCCCACCCAGCCCAGCCTGGGATTCTGTATAGCACCATGGTGGGATGGAGCACTGGGGCACGCCTGGCTCCCACAGCCATGCAGGGGGGAGCGGGGCAGGCGGCTGTGCCTCTAACCTGGAGCAGCTCTTAAACTGTCCAGATATCATCCATTTCAGATGATCCCATCTGAAAGGGAAAAAAAAAAAGTCTCTTAAAGCACAGAAATGTCTAATAGGATGAATAAAAGGGGTTTCAATGTCATCTGCAGGTGCGTGTAGCTCGCCGCCGTGGTTACCTGCCTGTCACTGGTGTATTGGAATCTGTTTCCATTGCTTACAATAAATAGGACTCATCACCAAACGCATCTTATCATTGTGGAAGGCGTTCTGGGTCTGCTTGTCAGTGCAGGGAGGCAAGGAGTTGGTACGTGGCACTCGTCACGTGCAGCTTTTTCTCACAGGTGCATAGGGACTTCTTTGTGCTGAGAGGCTGCTCAGGGCTGACGAGGTGGGTTTGGGATGGGCTGGCAGTGCTGCTTCTTCATCTCCAAAATGAGAGAAGAAAAACCAGCAGTTCTGGTGGCCAAGAAGGCCAATGGCATCCTGGCTGGGATCAGGAAAAGAGTGGTGAGCAGGACTAGGGAAGTCATCTGCCCCTGGACTCGGCATTGGTGAGGCCCCACCTCGAGTACTGGGTCCAGTTTTGGGCACCTTGATACAGAAAGGACATGGAGGTGCTGGAGCAGCTCCAAAGAAGGGCAACAAGTCTGGGGAAAGGCTTGGAGAATATGGCCTACGAGGAGAGACTGAAGGAACTGGGGCTGTTTAGTGTGGGGAAGAAGAGGCTGAGGGGAGACCTCATTGCTCTCTTCAAATACCTGAAAGGAGATGGCAGTGAGAGCGGGGCTGGGCTCTTCTCACTGGTGACAGGACAAGGGGAAATGGCCTCAAGTTGTGCCAGGGGAGGTTTGGGTTGGAGATCAGGAAAAACTTCCTTACAGAAAGGGTTGTGAAGCACTGGAACAGGCTCCGCAGGGAGGAGGTGGAGTCACCATCCCTGAATGTGTTTAAAAACTGCTTGGATGTGGTGCTCGGGGATGTGATTTAGTGGTTTAGTTTATTAGGGCAGTATGGTTGGGTTGAGGTTGCACTTGATGATCTTGAAGGTCTTTTCCAACCTGAGCAACTCTGTGATTCTATGATTCTAATCAAACACCTGCGTAACGCTGGCTTAGAATATCGGCTTCTGCTTTTCCTGGGGTTGCCTCCCCCTGTATATATATATCTATTTTTTTTAAGTATTAATTATCTGATGTACCTTTATTAGAAAATCTTTCTAGTATTTGCTTTCATTTTACAAAAGCAAATCAATGCCGTGGTAGCTTGGGAACTACTGCACGCCACCTGCGTGTGCCCACAGTGCGTGTTATGAGCAGGAGCTGTCAACTCTTTCATTTCTGCAGTCGTGTCCCGGATGCCATGGGCTGCTCCTGCTACGTTTTGGGGAGGAAGCTGGAGGTTTGGGGTGTCTCTGTTTGCTGATTCACCTCCTCGAGCCTTGGGGCTTGACTTACTTGAAGAACAGTTGCAATGGGCTCTACGGTTCTTGAGTCATTTTCCGTTCAGAGCGCCTGATGGGATGAACTGATCGATGCTTTTGTTTAAACCGCATTTGGAAACGGATTTTCCCCCCCACCCTCCCCAAAAAAACCCAACTCCAAAGCAAAATCATTTCTTCCCTCTCTTCTTTTTCCATTCCTGTTCTTCCTGGAGCTGTGCTGCTCTGTTCCACTGCTCCGCATCTCTCAGCGCGGGCTTTGCTTGCTGTGCCGCGGCGAGATCTGCAGCTGGGAGAGGCAGAGCAGAGCGCTGCTGTCTTTGTCGTTCCCCCTCCGACAGAACTGAACTGAAAGACGATTTTCAAGTGCTAGCATCGCCGTGTGCGCCTGTAATTCCCCGCAGACCCACCTCCTTCCTTTGTCTTTCAGATGAATGGCATTGCGAGTGTCACTCCCTTTGCTGTGCCGTGTGCTGATGCGGGCCCTGCGGAGCTGGCGGGCTGTTTGCTCCTCCTTGCTTTTGTTAGGGTAGCGCCTGGGGACTCTCAGGTCAAGGTCGGTGAAAGCTGGTGCCTTTCTCTCCTTCCTGGAGTTTTCAGATGTCAGGTAACTTGCACATTTTCAGCGCCTTTGCCGAGACGTTTAAATTCGGAGGGCTTCTTATTTTTATTTTCCTCAGTAAAACGGCCGTCGCCAAAGAAATGCGTGAACCCCGACGGCGAGCGCCAGGTGAGCGGAGCCGGGCAGCACATAGGGCTCAGCCACTCTGGGTTAACAAAGTCCCCATCTGCAGGGCTGCTCTGAGCTTCTCATGAAGCCAGGCTTTGTTAACTCCTTGCTTCACAGCAAGCCCATTTCCCAAGGCAATTTTGAAATAGCCCTGAGTGTGCCATTGCGCCCGCTGATACTTCCCCCATCTCTGCGCTGTGCGTGTGCAATGCAGTCGTGTTTTTCTTTTGCTTGCAGGTTTCTTGCCCTGTTGGTGAGCAGCTGGTCTGCAGGGAGGTGTCTAGCTTGGAGCTAGATGATCCTAAAGGTCCCATCCCAACCCAAACCATCCTGCAGTGGATTGCTGTTAGGGACTGCAGGGCCAAGTGCTGGCTGAGCAGGTTTCCGTGCAGTGCAAGGATGGTGGCAGGCAGAGTGAAAATGGGCAGAGCTTGATGGCACGTGCCACATATTGCTGCATTTCTTTGCTTTTTCTCTTTTCGTCTTTTTCAACTGCTGAAGACTTTAAATGCTTCTGAGCTATTTTTAAGGGGACAAAGGAAACGAGCACATTGCACGGGAGCATTTGCAGGACAGAGCTGATATTTAGGCATTGCTGTGCTGAAATGGCAGCTGAGGGATTGCAGTGACTGTTCTGTTGTTTCTTCATTTAATTCGTGGCTGCTTTGTGGCCAAGGTGCACTAAGAGATGCTAGCACCTCCTCATTTATGAAGTCCTAACGAATGGACCCGCTTCCTTGCAGACACGTTCCTCCTGGGAAGCTTGCCTCTTTGGGTCCCATCTTTCGGCACGTGTTGCAATACGTTGCTGGCTGTCCTAAAGGGATTCCTGCAGAAACCATCCCCAGGTCCCAGCCAGCTTTGTGTTTGCCCAATGGGGGGAGATGCGGTCACAAAGCAGCGCAGAGCAGCCCCCTCCAGGATGCAGGTGGTGCTTAGGGTGCTGTCATCCACTGAAACATGTTAACCACCGATTGAAGTGTTGTATCAGTTCAATCACGTGCTGCCTTGCCCTCTTTTTTTAATCATTTTTGTTATAAAACCCCGCTGAAAATACAGTGCAACATCTAAACCTGTTGGAAGCGGTTCAGTCCCCGGAGCTGCCTCTCCTCGTGCTGAGGAGGAGACACTGCCAGAGTCCCCACTCTCTGTTGGTTTTGTGGGTAAATTTGATTTGCATGGTATTTAGTAACTCCGTGCCGGAGCCGGTTGAGTGCTTTTGTTTCCCTTCTCCCTGCAAACCTTTTGATTTCCGAGGTTTTAGGGGATATCTTGCACGTCCAGCTTCGTCGCCGTCATTGTCGTGTGATGAGCCGAAGGGGAATTCTCGTGCAGAGACAAAACCCCGTGGCGGAACGCACGGCTCCGAGCCCACGCTTCGTGTAAACTCAGCATCGAGCTCTGATTGTATGTTTCCAAATAAGATTAGCTGAGAATTGGAAAATAACAGCCTTTGCCATCACGTCTTCCCAGGGCCGCAGTTCAGAGTCAGTGCGGGCAGCGCCTTTCTGCTGCTCGTAGCCCTAGCGCTGTGGCTCGCTGCCGGGGAAGGCGAGGAAGTTTGTTCCGTGGGGCATTGTGTTTTCAGCCGTGCCTGCTGAGCTGTGGGGACGTTGCATTTGGGAACAGGAAGGCCTGCTCGCTGCCCCTTTTGTGTTAGCCGTGTCGGTGGGTGTTCCTGAGCGCTGTTTTTCTCACCGTGCCACCATTGTGATGGCGTGACTCATTGAAATAGAAGGAGATCTGCTTGTGTTGGTGGCACGGCCTTGAGCTCGGTCTCTTGTCCCCCCCTGATGGAGACGTGGCCCTTCAGCCATCGGGGGGGGTAGCTTAGAACCGCAGAACCGTTTGAGAAGGGGCCCTTAATGATCATGTGCAGTGGGTGAATGAGGACATTACTATGGGACAGCGAGGGCTGGGAGGCTGTGGGACGTGTGGCCGTGCCTATGGGCACAACACATTCAGCTGCTGGTGGAGAAACACCGCTGACTTTGTTTTTTAAGGGAAGGTCTGGATGCACAAAGCCAAGTTCTGTTCTCTGCTACCAAATTCTTCCCTAGGCTGTAGCAGCGGCTGATGAGCCTTTAATGAAGTAAATGCTATTTACACCAGTCGTCCTGGGAACTGCATTTATCCAATAAAGCCGGGAGATGGGAGCGCTGCATATGTGTGCATACACGTGCACGAGTTGCTAGGCTACTGATGCACAGTTGTCAAACAATTTTGCTTTTTGGTTGCTCTTCTAGCTGCAAAGCCCGTCTAGCAGAAAATCCTTTTGAGTCAGCGATTGAATTTATAGCCCATTGCTGTTGATATTAATATTCTTTTTCCCATTTTTTCTTTTCTTATTTCAGAGCATTCAGTCAGAAGAGAGCTGCCATCGAGAAGGAATATGCCCAGGTAGGTTCCAGAACAAAGTTCACATCCAGCACGTTGTTCTCTAGAGGTGATTTATTCCTTACCAGATTCTCCACGTAGAATGGTGATGTTGTGCCCTGTGCTTTTTCGTGCATCCTTTCCTTGAGCTGCTTGGTGTGGGTGTACCTGCTGGCATTCAGAAGTAGGCAGCTGCCTGGGTTAGGTCCATTCATTCTTGTTTAGCCCGTTCCATGTTTTTTTTTTACGGACGTTTTGGCTTGGGGAAGTTCTCGGACACAGAAGAAATTCTGAATGTATTTGTTTCGGCTTGTTACAAAGTCAGGCAGCTCCTTCAGGCTTTCCCTGAAGCTTGTGCAGAACTTGAGCGAAAAGTAAAACCAGGTCAGTCAGAGGAGAGGAAATCTGTGCCGGCGTACCGCTCCAAAGTAAATGGACATTTACATTCTTGAGTCAGAGCAGCTTCCCATTCAGCTGCAGTAAAAGCGACCAGATCTGACCTAATGCTTGGGATGGGGGTGTGGAATGAATCCTCGTTTGTTTCTGAGGAAGGATTGATTGTTCACCCTCCTTCTGAAATTAGAAAGCAGCTAAGGGAGGGGCGGCTCCCTGCTTAACGTGCAGCGAGGGCTCTTAGGGCTTAACTCCCAGCGCCGCTGATTAAAAATGCTTTCATTTACTTTAAAGTAGATTGAAAGTAGAATCAAACACCATGAGAAAACCTGGAGTTGCTGTTTGCTGGGCAGTGCGGCCGGAGGCGTGATGGAGGTGAGGTGCCATGAGGATGCTCCCAGCCCTGCTGCATTAAGCATCCCTTCGGAGCACGGATGTTTGTTATGGGGCAGGCTGCACTGCCAGGTATGGGAGGGGGTTTCTATACACTCTGAAACTGCACCGTGCGCCTTCTGCTGCTCCCGGGCTCCCTGCACATGGGCTGAAAGCACTCAGTCCCTGTTCTGATTGGTTTATGGAACCCTTTCTGTTGGCTTTACCTTAGCATACGCTGGTCGTATTGGCAGCTGTGCTTCATTCGATTAAATACGGCAATTTGTCGATGGCAGAATCAATATGTGCTTAATGAAACCTTGATTAAAAGCACGCATTCTCTAGGGGTTCTTGTGATGACACTGTGGAGAACGTACCATCGATTCTTAACGCGTTTGTCCGTGCCGCAGCAGAAATGCGTTCTATATGCAGAGCATTTTTTGCGGGAGCTAAAGGGGAAGTCTTGATAAGTTGGAAAAATAATTAGGTTCTCAGATTCGGAAGGCTCGGTCGAGACAACCAAGGCTTTCAGATCCTTGCATTTAAAAACCAAAGAGCGCAGCCCCGGCAGCACTTCCAGCAATATACAGCTGCATCACTTGAGATTCATGGAATGGCTGCTGGTATGAATGGGGTCTTGTGGGATCGCTTCCTTGGGTTGCTGATGGGCGTACAGCGCAAGAACAATGTTGGATGTTTCTCCCTGGGCCTGTCAAAGGAGCTCTGTTTCTGAGACGGTGACGGAATTTCACGCAGAGCCTTGTGGTGGGAGCAATGGTCCTCAGCAGAAACGGCGAGTCCTGTGTCTGCCGGTTCCGATGGGAACACGGGGGATTCTCCGCCGTTCGTTCCTGCAGCAAGCTTCCAAAACCGTGGTACGGATCAGCTCGCAGGGCTGACGGTAAAGATAAGCGTCCCACAGCGTTCCAAAATGGAGTGCTTTGCTGGTTGGAGCCAGCCCTGCCCTGGTGCACTGTGCTGAGTGCCGAGTTCTGTGCAGTGAGTGCTTTTGGCTGGGGAGGGGAACCCGTACGAGCGCTGGGCTGGCACTGCAGCTCGGTGTTGGTGCTGTATCCCTGCTGCACGGTGAGCAGCCTGAACTCGTGCTCGGGAGCGTATAAACAGGAGGGGGTGTGACTGTTCTCGAGGGTGGAGAGCGATAGGACAAGGGGGAATGGTTTTAAACTGAGGCAGGGGAGGTTCAGGTTGGATCTTAGGAGGAAGTTTTTCACTCGGAGGGTGGTGAGGCACTGGAACAGGTTGCCCAAGGAGGTTGTGGATGCCCCGTCCCTGCAGGCATTCAAGGCCAGGCTGGACGTGGCTCTGGGCAGCCTGGGCTGGTGGTTGGCGACCCTGCACTCAGCAGGGGGTTGAAACCAGATGATCCTTGAGGTCCTGTTCAACCCAGGCCATTCTGTGATTTTCTAGGCTGTGCCATGGCATCCATGGGAGGGCCAGCTGCCAGGTCAGCCCTGCTACAGAGCTCTGCGGCTTTCTGGCTGTTGTAACTACGCGCTCAGCTTTTCAGTACTGCCTTATTTAATATATGCTTAAAGGCTTATCATAACGTTCAGGATTGAGAGTTATGGAAAGGCTCTCATTTCCCATTAATAGTATTCCTCGTAATGGCATTTAAATTGCAGCAGTGTGCTCCTTGGTGCAGTGTGTGCACAGACATCCCATTTTGAAACGGGAAAGTAAGGTAGCGTAGCTTATATCCACGCGTTCCTCTTGGTGCCTGTGAATGAAGTGGGCTCTGTTCACAGAGCATCCTCTGTGAACAGCAATGGCAATGACCAGGACAGGAGACTTAAAATAACGTGAGATGAATGCTGAAGGGCGGGCAGCCTGTCCCTGTCCCTGGGGTGGGGGGAGCAGGGCAGTGCAGGTGAGAGCAGAGGTGGGGCAAGCAGGTCTGTCAGTGGCCTCCAGCAGCTTCTCCCTTCCTGTAGTGTCCCACCAGCTGAGGAGAAGTCTTCTTGCAAGGCTCAGATGTGAGTACCTGATTTCTAGGAAGTGATGAAAACGTGTGATATTCCACTAGCGACCTGTGTGTGTGTGTATATATATATAAAGCATGTGAAATATATGCTACATAGATTCATGTTCTGTATATCTAAATATACGTATAGGCTGCAGTCCCGAAATAGCTGCTTGATCCTTGCCCTTCACTGCTTCCCTTTGCCATTGCAGGAGGTAGGAGCTGACTCTTACGTGGCATTTCCCAACAGGGATGCTACGCTGCTGTTGTTAGGATGCAGTGGCCTTTTCTACAATTTTTCAGCGCATTAACATTCTGAGAGTGAAAAAGAATTAACCCCCCCCTCCTTTGTTCTTGCTAATTTGCACTGTGACTGATTATTTTTTTTCTCTTATCGTGTAGCCTAGAGCTGTGCAGCGTTAGCTGGTTTACCTTTGTTACATGAGGACTGGGAAGGCGATGGTCGTCTTGATAACAGAGAAAGTAAATCCCTGCTCTTTAGAGCCACTTTTAAACAGGAGCCTTTGGTGATTAATGCAGCTTTTGCTTCAGGTGTAGGATTCCAATAATTAGTCTTCAGCTGCCATGTGAGAGGCTTGGAGCTTTATAGAGGATGAGACGGGCATTTATGGGTAAGGTAGCTGTGCTAGCCTATTAGAAAGGGGTGAGATGTGCGAGCACTTTTCTTTCTTGAACTGGAAGCTCTCTCCCACTCTGCTGTTCTGCTACAAGCGGAGCAAGCTGATTTTCAGGAAATGTAAGGCACCAGGTAAGTGCTTCTCTTTTGGAAATCAATGGCTTCCTTGCAGGAGAAGCAGTAAGGGCAGGAGGAAGCAGGCACCGCGAGGGACGGGGTGCGGGGGTGGTGTCAGGGACTTCTAAATGGAGCTGTTGTAGCAGGGAGCACAAGTTACTGGAATGGATCAGAAGTCCCCGTGGCAGGATGAGCTCAGCTTGGTGAGCAAACCTTGTGACATCTTGAACAGAAGGATCCTTGGGGTGGAAGCAGACCTCCCCTCTGACTCAGCAGCCATTCCGTCGCTGGGATGTCGGTAAAATAAACTCAAGGTGCCCACTTGGGAAGCCTCCAAGCAGCTTTCTATGAGCTCATTCCCCGCAGCGTTGGAGAATGGCGTGGTTTTTTTTCTGCATGGAGGATACAGGAGGTTACTGTGGTCGTAGGGAGAGCAGGAAGAGATTGTGGGCTTTGAGGGTGGGTCGGTGTCTGGGGACAGATATGGATTGTCTGGTTGGTGGCTTGCGTTGGGGACTGGTGAACTGAAGGGTATCCTCAAGGATGAGAATATCCTTTGGGGATGGTGTTAGATGTACTGCTGCTGGGCATCTCTCTGTAGGATGTCTTAACTAATTGAGACACTTGGCTTATTTGTATGGAATGGATGACTTGGGTGGCCAAGAAGTGGTGTCAGAAACACTCAGGAAGCTGGCCTTCGAGGGTGGTCATGGTGGGAAAGTCACTGCTCAGAATCCATTGTACTTCATCTCGTAGGGATCAGCTGATAACTGGCATGCATACGGAAGCCAGCATTTCTCTGCCTTATCTTCAGAAGGCGTTTGGCTGTCGTTCTGCAGGTCTCTGCACAGAAACTTCTGCCTGTAGTAAATGAGCAGATGATACCGAGTTGCTGGGCCGTGGCTGAGTCTTGCTGCAGGCCTTCTGTCATTCCTGTTTGTTTGAAGACAGCTAGAAAGTTTTTAAAAAGGTTTGGGAGGTCTTTTTTTCCCGAGTTATCTCCACGTCATCCTCCTTTTGAGCTTCCCAACGTCGTTACCGCTGTAGCTCTCTTCAGGAAGCAGCAAGCTGCCGCGTGATCCCGGAGGCTGGAGGTGGTCCCTGTGCATTTACCAGCCCTATGTCAGTAGTTTGGGGGTGCCTTAGTTCTGTGCTTTGTTTTCCTTCTTCAATTAGCGTGACACGGCGCTTTAATGACTTGAGTGGTCCTTTTACCAGATAGAAAAGCCACCCACATTTTTGCCCCTCTGTACTGATGGATGGTGTCCCAAGCCAGCACTGCAGCCCCCCCCGTCCCTGCAAAGCCTTGCTGCAACTTCAGCTATCCTCCACTATGCCTCTGCGTGCGTGGCACTGCTTTGCCTTAGGAGAGCTCATTCCTGGGCAGAGCTGACAGCTGCTGGAATCTTATTATCCAGAGTCTGAGCTGAATGCTCTGCTGAGCTGTAGGAGCTCCCATAGGAGTGTCAGCAGCCCACAGAAGCTGTGCGCGACTTCGTTTTGGGTGTCATTCCCCACAGCCCTGTTGGTGCAGCTAGTCTGAGGAAGGGGGGAAAGTTGTACAATCAGGGAATCGTTAAGGTTGGAAAAGACCTCTCGGATCATCTAGTCCAACCCCAGCCCAGCCCACCATGCCCACTGACCATGCCTCTCAGTGTCACATCCTCACAGCTCTGGAACACCAGGTCAGGCAGTTTGGTTTGTAAATGCGCGTTGGAAGGTAAGGGATCCTGAGAGAGATGGTCAGTGCTTAAACATCCCTTCTTGCAAGCTCGAGATCAGGGCATCCCTAAGAATATGAAATCAGGGAATGGTGCCAGGAGACCCCCATGGGTGAGCAAGGAGCTCATGGATAAACTTGAAGGCAAGAAAAAGGTCCACGCGATGTGGAGAAAGGGCCTGTCCACGTGGGAAGAATACAGGAGCATTGTCAGGGCCTGCAGGGATGCCACAAGGAAGGCTGAAGCCCACCTGGAATTAAACCTGGCAGGGGAAGTCAAGGACAAGAAGAAAGGCTTCTTGAAGTGTGTCAGCAGCAAAAGGAGGACTGGGGGAAATGTGGGTCTGCTGCTGAATGAGCTGAGTGCCCTGCTAACTGCACACTGAGAGGGGGGTTTACTGAACGCCTTCTTTGCTTCTGTCTGTACTGCGAAGACTGCCCCTTGGGAATCCCAAACCCTGGAGGTAAGAGGGAGAGTTTGGGGAGGGGAAGACCACCACCAGGGAGTCCCGGTGGCCAACAAGTGACCATGAACCTGCAGTGTGCCCTGGTGGCCAAGGAGGCCGCTTGCATCCTGGGGTGCATTGCACAGAGTGTGGCCAGCAGGGTGAGGGAGAGGGTCCTCCGATCATCCCCTGTGCTGTGCCCTGGGGAGGGCACGTCTGGAATGCTGTGCCCAGTGCTGGGCTCCCCAGTTCAAAGAAGAGAGAGGTCTCCCAGGAGTCCAGTGGAGAACCACAAAAATGATGAGGGGTCTGGAGCATCGCCCTTATGAGGGAAGGCTGAGAGCCCCGGGGCTGTTCAGTCTGGAGAAGAGAAGGGGATCTCATCACTGTTTATAAACATCTGAAGTGCAGGAGTCAAGTCGATGGAGGCAGACTCATTTCGGTGGCGTGCAGCAATAGGACAGGGGGCAGGAACTGGAATGCAGGAAGGTCCCTGCTAACACAAGGAAGAACTTCACTGTCAGAGTGACAGAGCCTGGGAGCAGGCTGCCCTGAGAGGTGGTGCAGTCTCTTCTATGGAGATATTCAAGGCCCGTCTGCCCACCCATCTGTGTGACCTACTGTAGGGAGCTGCTTTAGCAAGGGCTGGGCTCGATGGTCTCTGTAGATCCCTTCCAGCCCCTACAATTGCATGGTGCTGTCTGCTGTGCTTCTTTCTGGAGACATCTATCTGCTCCATGAGTACGTACGTACACAATGAAACAGCTGACGGGTTTTCTGGGGAAAGAAAGTTGAGAAAGAGCCCCACGGAAGGCATTTCCCAATTCCTCAGAACTTCCCGTGCTCGTCGGGTGACTCACGATGCTCTGTGCGAGCGTTTGTCCTCTTGGTTTTTTATTGCCTCGCTGATCTTTGCCCTCGAGTTGGTGAAAGGCCAGGATAACGTGGGGCCTCGTGCAGTGCTTGGGCAGCACAGCTGGACACAGCTTACACCAATGGTTTTCTTCTGACAGCTGTCAAGTCTTAGTTATGGAGGGCCTAGCATTGTTTTTTAATTAAAATTTCATTGGGTTCGAAGACAAATGCTTCGTAAAAATGTGTCGTCTCCCTCGTTAATGCTTAATGGATTGGCAGGCTTCGCTGCTGAGCCAAGACTGTAACACAGCATGTGAATCAAGTGGGGAAAAATGATGGGGAACATTCAGGAGTGGCTTTAGTGACAGTATTTATTCCTGCAAGCAGCAGACTCCAGTTGGTCCCAATGTTTTAGGTATTTTTTTTTTCTTGAATGCTGCCGGTGCGTTGCGTTGTGTTGGAAATCAGCAAGCTGCAGCTTCACAAGCACAGAACAGAGATGCTGCTCATGTTCGTGTGTTCCCTGTTGGTTACTCCATTCAACCTGTGCACCTGCCAGGGGAGGTGGAGGGAACTGGGATGCTGCCAGTCCCCACTCGCCGCCCATTGCTTCAGCAGCCAGTGGGATTCCCCGCTTCCTCCTCTGCGTCTCTCAGCAGCATTTGGTTCCTCTCTTTTCTACTTTGGCTACCTTTTCTTAAAGTCTTTCACGTGAATGATGCCTTTTGTTTAGTTGTCTGAAAAAAGGTGTTTGTCTCAGTCTGTTTCTGCCAGGAAAGATATTTTTGAAGCGTCTCCTTGGCCTAAGGACAAGTTTACTTCATTCCAGGCCATCGTTTGGGTTTTGATATTTCTTCCAGGTAATCCACAGTGATCTCTAAAGATGCTTTGGATTCACAGGACCACGGAATGGTTGGAGTTGGAAGGGAGCCCTGAAGGCCATCGGGTCCCACTCCCCACAATGCACAGGGATGCCCACAGCTCCATCAGAGCTCACAGCCCCGTCCCCTGACCTCGGGTGTCTGCAGGGATGGGGCCCCAGCACCTCTCTGAGCAGCCTCTGCCTCGCTGCTCTTACTGTACACAACTCCTTCCTTATATCCCATCGAAATCTCCTCTCTCTCAGTTGGAAACCATTTCCCCATGCCCTCTCTCCAAGGGATTTATTCAGTTCGGGAACAAAACTCAGAGAAAAATCTGTTGCGTTGTGGTTTTTTTTCCGCTCTTCAATTGAAATGATGAAAACTACGGATGTTCTGACGAGCAGTCATTCTCAAGAAGTGTCTTTATTCCCTGCCCCTCCCCTGAAACGCGTTGCAATTGGTGCTGCATGGCTCTGTTTGCTGTGGCACACGTGCGTGCACTCGGATTTCTGCTCCACCCGGAGAACTGCACGGGTCTGTGGGACGTGGGAGCTTCCAGGACCTGCTTTTGCAGGACGGGATGCAGGGCAGCTCGTGGCACTGCCTGCAGCAGAGCCCCTCATGCATATGGATGGAGCCAGAGCTGCACAAAGCGCAGCAGAACCTGCCGCCTCCAGGAGAACACATGCTTGGTGCCACCTTGGGATTATATTCCCTTGCAGCCGAGCGCCATTCAGAACAAGGGAATATCAACAAGAGGTTCAAGAAGGTGAAGAGACCCGGTTGCTATTCATGCCATTCTTTCCAACAAAGCATGGAGAATCAGCGGCCCTGAATGCCACAAAGAAGTGATCTGCTCCATTTCATAAATGGTTAAGAGCACCATTGTGAATTGTGGAGTAACTTGTCGAGACAAGTTTGACAAATCAGGTGTTATAATGGGATTATTGATACCATTCTGCACTTGTCACAGGCCGACCTCTCAGTGCACGTTTCCCTTTTGACTGCGAAACAAGGAGCTCTATAGAGCCCTCTATATTAAATATCCGTTTAACATTTAATATAATATCCTTCGCACGGGACAAAGGCTGCGGGCCCGCGTGGGACGTCCCGGGCAATATGATGGGTGACCTTCTCTTTTTATGGAGATTTCTTGCCCGCTCATTCACCAAGTTTTTCTTCTCCCAGAAACACATGTCGGTGCTTAAAGGAGGGGGGAAAAGTCAGGTATCCCATCTGGGCTTTGTCTCGCTGGCTGTTCTGTTAGATGGCCATCGAAATGGCGTTGGGCAGGAATATGTGCCCCTTTGAAAGCGATTGCACAAGGCAGCCTTTTAAAACGCTGAGCTATCTTCCGAAGGTTTGCACGGAATTCTTCACGTTAAACTAATATTTCTCCAAGCACAGAGGTGGACTGTCAGCTTTTATTTTCAGTGAAAACATCTAGTTCCTTATAAAGGGATTGCTGGGCTTAGAATTAGGCCGTTCCTACAAAGAAAGCCCTTCATGAAGCAACTGCGTGTTTTTGCTGAACCGATGCGAGCAGATTTCTCCTAGCCTGCTTTTAGCTGTTGTTTTTCTTTCCAATTACTGCACTGCCTGGAATCCTGGGACGTGGAAGTGCTTTACTTCCAGATGAAAACCTGCATTCTTCAAAGCTGTGGAGTCCTGCTCTGCAGTAGCTGGGCAGCGTGTCGTTGGCTCTGTGCAGCGGTGCGCTGCCTCTGCATCGCTGTTCCCTGCTCCGGGGGGGTTGCTTTTTTCCCATTGTATTAATATTTGAGCTTTCTTTCAAATTCCACAAGCAGCGCAGCGTTTTTGGTTTGCTTTTTTTTTTAAACACGTCCAGTCTAAGCCGTCGTCCTTCCCCGTGTCTGCAGCGATGGAAGAGGGCGGGCTGCTCCCAGCTCAGAGCTTTAAAAACCAGCGTGCAGGACACTTTGGCCCTGTGTCACAGCTCAGCCCGCACTGCTGGGGCCTTCCCTCTAGAAAGGAGCCCTCATCCTTTCTTGTGTTTCTTCTCTATTTCGGGAATGGCTTGGGTGAAGGGCACGGGTTATACTTCTGCTGTAGTTTGGGATGTGAAAAATTGCCATGAAGGCCAGGCACAGAGCCCGCCCATAGTTACACTTTGTGTTCCTAGGGTAGGTAAATAGGGGAGGGTATTCCAACCCCGTTCCAGTGGCCGTTTGTATCACAGGATCACAGAACTGTAGGGGTTGGAAGGGACCCCTAGAGATCATTGAGTCCAACCCCCTGCAGAGCAGGCTTGAATATCTTGAATATATCCAGAGAAGGAGGTCTTGAATATCTCCAGGTCTTGAATATCTCCACAGAAGGGGAATCCACCACCCCTCTGGGCAGCCTGTTCCAGTGCTCCATCACCCTCACTGTGAAGAACTTCCTTCGCATATTGGTGTGGAATTCCTGTGTTCCAGTTTATGGCTGTTTCCCCTTGTCCTGTCCCCACAAACTGCTGAGAAGAGGTTGGCCGTGTCCCTTTGACTCCCACCCTTAAGATATTTATTAACATTAATAAGATCCTCTCAGTCTTTTCTCAAGGCAGAACAGACCCAGGTCACCCACCTCACAGGGAGATGCCCCAGGCCCTTTATCATCTTTGTGGCCCTCTGCTGGGCTCTCTCCAGGAGATCCCTGTCTTTTTTGTGCCGGAGAGCCCAGAACTGGACACAGTACTCCAGGTGAGGCCTGACCAGGGCAGAGTAGAGGGGGAGGATCACCACCCTTGCCCTGCTGGCCACGCTCCTTTTAATGCACCCCAGGATGCCATTGGCCTTCTTGGCCACCAGGGCACCCTGCTGGCTCATGGCCAACCTGTCATCCACCAGGACCCCCAGGTCCTTCTCCTCAGAGCTCCTCTCCAGCAGCTCATCCCCCAGCCTGTACTTGCGGTTCTTCCTTCCCAGGTGCAGGACTCTACACTTGCTTTCGTTAAACCTCATCTGGTTTCCTACTGCCCATCTCTCCAGGTCTTGCTGAATGGCAGCACAGCCTTCCATCATGTCATCATTTCATCCTAGTCCTCATGCCCGTGCTTCCTTGCTTGAGAACCGATCCTCACCTCCAGGGCCCCCTGGCCGTGCCTTCCTTCCAGCACTTTGTTCTCTGCCCTCGTTGGCTTTTGGGACTGCTGTCACGTCTTCAGGGCTGCAAAATCCATCCCAGCTCACAAACCACTGCTGCAGGTTCCTGGGCAACAATCTGTGAGCTGTCAGTACGCCTGTGAATGCATTGGATGTTGGTTTTTCTTATCCCCAGAGCTGTTAGGTAAAGAGCTGGATATGTGGTGTTTGAGCATTGCTCATCACCCAGCACATTTATGGGTGCCCTGTCCCTGGAGCTGCCCAGGGGTGGCTTGGTCTGGTGCCTGGCCTGCTGCTTGGCAGCCCTGGATGAGTTGTGAGGGTCCTTCCAGGCCAGGCCTTTCCAGGATTCTGCCCTTTCTCCAGCTTTTAGCACACCTCAAGAAAGGCAGAAGCCATTGGTCTTAATTCTTTTGTAGTTTCATTTATGTGCTTTCTCGCTTAGCCCTGTGTTTGTTCTGAAACCACCGACTGAAATAAAAGCATAACACCGCTTCTTTGCCTAACGAGAACGCTCACCAGCACAGCTGCAAGGCCATCATCATTTGGGGAAAGACAGCCATCCCCAGACCAACTGCCTGGGCATGCTGCTCCAGAGAGCATCCTTAGAATGAAAATGTTTCTTTCACAAAATAATCCGTGCAGTTGGCTTAACTTTCCCGAGGACTTCCATCATCTCCGCTGGCGAACGAAATAAAAGCAATTCAAAAACCCGCTTGCTGAAGGCAGTATGCAGGAGGTAAAGTACTTCAACTTGCGTGTGTGCTGTCACAATATTTGAATGCATTCCTGCAGGAGCTGCCCCTGACCCAGTGATCCCCACTCTCTGCCTGACGCTCAGCGGTTTGTTGGGCGGATGTAGGGCAAAGCAGGCAGGTTTTCTTGGCTGCTGTGACTGTTTGTCTTAGGCCGAGGGTTGCTTTAAAAGGCACAGTGGAGGTGTTCTTCACTATTTTTAAGAACTGTGCTCCCTTCTTCCCTCTTGCAGCCCTGGAAGTTACGCTTTCGGACCTGCACAAACCAGAATGTGTTGACAGCTTTAAAAAAAAAAAACCAAAAAAAAAAAAACGAACACAAGCACACAAAAAAAAAAAAAAAACAGAGAGAGAATGTTTAAGTCAAATCTACCGTAAATGATTATTCAGTATGAGCCCCTGCATATACAGTGGTTGGCTTGTTCGGTTTTGCAGAGATAAAAGGCCTTTTATCAGCCAGCCCTGCCTGCCCTCCCGAGGAGGAGGAGGGAGAAAGGAAATGTGAGGCTGCTCGGGCTGCTGTGGGCAAGGAGTCCAAATGGCAGCTGCAGAGCAATAAAGGATGTGCTGCTGAGCTGGCAAATTGTGCTGCGGGCAGAGGGGTCTGCCCAGAGGATCGAGCGGTGAGCGGCGTGCACTGCTCCCTGCTTGGGTAGATGTAGGAAGGAATGGTTTGGGTCTTACAGGGGTGCACAGCCTGTGTAAGGGATGCAACTCCTCCACGGGTGTAGGAATCACCGTTGGGAAGCATTGTGTGTGAGCGGGTCTGGATTTTCTTCCACCGTACCTGCATTGTGGAATGCTGCGTGGTGTTGGTGGCTGGGCTGGCAATGTCATTGCTGCGAAGCAAAACAGCCCGAGTGTTGCTGGCAGCGCTCACGGGAATGTAAAATGTATGGGTTGTTGCCTAGGTGGGAGGTTACAACCAAGTTGTGGAGCTTTGGGCTGGCAGAGCAAGTGTCGATTGCTTTAGTTATGCATATATACACACATGGAGGGATGGGTGGAGAGAAACAGACAGGGAGGAAGGGAGGGATGGATGGGGATGGAGGGATGGGTAGGGTTGAATGGGTAGGGATGGATGTCTTTACCAAGAGAGTGGTGAGGTGCTGGAACAGGCTGCCCAGAGAGGCTGTGGATGCCCCATCCCTGGAGGTGCTCACGGCCAGGTTGGATGGGGCCCTGGGCAGCCTGGTCCATTATTAGATGTGGAGGTTGGTGGCCCTGCCTGGGGCAAGGGGTTTGGAGCTTGGTGATCCTTGAGGTCCCTTCCATCCCAAGGCATTCTAGGATTCTATGATAGGGATGAATGGATGGGTAGGGTTGGATGGATGGGTAGGGCTGGATGGATGGGTAGGGTTGGATGGATGGGTAGGG
>NC_034409.1:193326987-193330504 GCF_002078875.1 Numida meleagris | reverse complement strand
TGGATGGATGGGTAGGGTTGGATGGATGGGTAGGGTTGGATGGATGGGTAGGGTTGGATGGAGGGCTGGACAGCAATTGAGGGCTGGGTAGGGATTGCGGGCTGGATAAGTAGGGATGGACTTAAGCACGTGCTTGCAGTACAGTACTAAACTGAAGCCAAAACGGGAAAGAAGAAAGAGTTATGACATCCATACTGATTACGTAAAGTTCATGTATGCAAGTGTGTCTCCTAATTGCAAGTACGAAACAGTGAAAGCGTGCTGTGGTTTAGTGTCTTGCAACTTCACTGAAAATAGCTCGGTTACTTGATCTAAAAGTGTTGCAACTTAACTTCGTGCAGCATCATTCCTGGCTTTGTATCCTGTCGGTTGGGCAGTGCTGGATTGCATGCTGCCTCTTGGGGAACTGGAAGGTTGTTCGGTATTTTCCATCTTTTTAATGAAGGAAGAGTCTGTGCTGTAAGCACAGTGTCAGGAGATTCCTGCTTGTCTTAAGCTGTGCTCTCGTGTTGCAGGGCACACGGGGAGGTGCAGGGTGAGCAGTGTGGCTGTGTGTGGCTGGCTTGGCTGTCATACAGAAAGTGGGAAGCTGTCACGGTGCAGGAACGAGTCTTTAACAGTGATTTAATTTGTATGCACATAATGCACTCAACCAGTCATTCTGGTTCCGTAGATTTACCCCTCCTATCCCCTTCTCCGTTTTTCAAATATGATTTTGGTCGTGCTCGACAGGGTGTCTTGGTGCAGTTCGTTTCACTGGCAGCGTGCTTCGTGCTCTGTCTTTCTGCAGCTCAAACCGTACAGCTTGCCATGTTTTCGTCAGGAATAAAAGCATATTCCACACTGGCTGCAAACAAACTAATGGAGTGGGAGGAAGTTTGAGCCTGCGGATCTATGGAAAAAAAGTCTCAGCGCGGCTTTTCTTAGCTCTGATTGCGCACAAATGTGACTCAAAGCTTTTTTTGTTGCTTGACCTTCACAGACCACGAAGAGACGACTTTAAAAATAAAATAAAAAATAGGGCAGGTCGCATGTTTTGGAGATGTGAAATTGGTGAGCTGCGAGTCTTCCTGGATCTGCTGCTGGTCGGGATGCCACGTACATCTGTTTGCTTTTCGGTTGTCTGTCCAGTTGGCCTAACAAGAGGTTTGCATTTTCCCTGCCGTAGAATTGTTGAGTGGTTTGGGTTGGGAGGGACCTTGAAGCCCATCAACACAGGAAAAGGGCATGGTGCTGCTGGAAGAGGTCCAGAGGAGGGCCATGAATGATCCAAGGGCTGGAGCACCTCTCCTGCAAGGACAGGCTGAGGGAACTGGGCTTGTTCAGCCTGGAGGAGAGAAGGCTCCGGGGAGACCTCATTGTGGCCTTCCAGTACTTGAAGGGAGCGTATGAACAGGAGGGGAACAATTGTTCACAAGGGTGGACAGCGATAGGACAAGGGGGAATGGTTTTAAGCTGAGACAGGGGAGATTTAGGTTGGATCTTAGGAGGAAGTTTTTCACTCCGAGGGTGAGGCACTGGAACAGGTTGCCCAAGGAGGTTGTGGATGCCCCATCCCTGCAGGCATTCAAGGCCAGGCTGGACGTGGCTCTGGGCAGCCTGGGCTGGTGGTTGGCGACCCTGCACTCAGCAGGGGGTTGAAACTGGATGATCTTTGAGGTCCTGTTCAACCCAGGCCATTCTAGGATTCTATGATTCTATGATCTGCGTGAGTGCCCTTCCCTAAGTGTGGCTGGTGATGGAAGATCATTAAGGATGAAAAGAATGTTGTTTGGCTGAAGCTGTTGCTCACGTGGCCTTTCTTTTGAGCCTCACTTCTTTCTGATGCACTCAGTGTGCTGCAGAAAGAGAACGGCCAATCTCTACCTGCTGTCACCTTGTCGGTTGTGTTTCCTAAATGATTTAATTAGCCGTGATTTCATAAACCATGATGCCCTATTCTCCTATCCCTTCAGCTGTGTGGCTTCCAGCCTGCAGAGCCCAAGCTCTGAGCTGATCCAGTGGCTGCAGAATGGGACAGTCTCAGTGGGAGGGACCACAAGTCCCATTATCAGGCCGCCGTGGGGCTGACCGAAGTTCTTCCTGATCCCTGATTCAAACGTCCCCTGGCACAACTTGCTCGTCACCCACGTGGACATTGTTCCATGTGATTTTACCACCACGGAACCACGGTTGGAAGGGATCCCAGGGGTCACTGAGCCCACCCTGGGCCCCACACAGCACCCCCAGAGCCCAACCCCATGGCAGAGCTGTGTCCCAGCGCTCCCTGAGCTCCGGCAGCTCGGGGCCGTGCCCGCTGCCCTTCCCGTTGTCCCGTGTTGTTTGATGTTTAATTTGGGGGTGGATTTTTTCCAACTTCTAATAGATATTGATGTTTTTCATAATCCTATTGGCTCTGACCCCAAGGTCCTGACCCTACGTGGAACCGATCCATTTAGCATTTTACGCAGGAGATGTTCACATTGATTTATGTCGAATTCCATCTCCATTTTGTTAGCCCGTGGTTGTGACTCCTTAAAATCCATTCCACTCGACACGGAGCTATTGGAGGGGGTCCAGAGGAAGCCACGAAGATGCCCCTCCTCCCCCCCAGCATCCCACCCCACAAACCTGTGTCCTGTGGCCAGTTTGAATGGCTTACATGAGGTTCTTTCCATGTGTCAGGGGTTAAGAAAAAGGCAGCAGAGAAGCGCGTAAGGTGGAAGCGTTGTCAGCCACCTACTGATGTTTTTTTTTCAGTTCCTGATACTCTTGCAGTTTTCGGGAAGCCACAGAGCTGCAGTGAGGCTTAACTTCAAAATTCAGGTATTAAATAGGGCTGAATTTGAGTCGCAGGCTAAGAATAAAGCAAACACTCCCCATTTGACACCAGTGTCGCTGAGTGACGATCGGACTTTCTTCCAGCATCCCTTCCAACTCGGGATGGTTCAGTTGCTTGCTTTTCTCAGAGGCTTCTGCTGGTGGAGCTGCCTTGGCCTGAGCAGTTCAGGAACGGGTTGTCAGCTCCCTGCACTGGAAGGTGTCAGGAGGGACCCTGTGGAGGCAGGTACCCAGCGAGGAGGTTATCAGAAAGGTCAGCAATCACTTCCCTGTGGTCAACATTGGATTTCGGGTGCTTAAAGCCATGACTGGAGGCTGCTGATCAGATCCTCCTTCCCTCAGAAGTCCACTGGTTTGCCTGATGGTAAACTGAAATAAATGGAATTCGTACAGCGTTGATGTACACGATGTTCCATTGATTTGGGGCATTTTCTGTCTCAGCCTTTTATGTATTATCCCACTGAGTCCTTCTGAGCAAACCACATTGCCAGCCGTCCCCACATTCAAAATTACACTGTCACTGGTTCTGTAAAGACAATAGAAAACCCATTCCTTATGAAATTCCTTTCGCTGCGTAAATGGTCAGTGGGGCTGGTAGCCGAGTTACAAAAGAATCCCAAACAGAGCAGCCATTAATTAAATATAAATTGGCAAAGTGCCAGTTTCCCTGCTTGGGGGGGGGGGAAGCTCGTTTCAA
>NC_034409.1:193303683-193326268 GCF_002078875.1 Numida meleagris | reverse complement strand
GGATGGGGGATGTGGAATGGGGGATGTGGGATGGGGGATGTGGGATGCTGCTTCCTTTCAGCGCGGTGCAGGTGTGCGGGCACAGCACCGCCAGCCCCCACAGAGAGGACCCCGTGCACGTAGGCTCCGTCCTCATGGGATTTCACAGGAAGCCCCACGGGCACAAGAATGGGGTACAAAAATAAGGGGAGAAATGTGGGTGAGTTTAGGAAATCGTTTATGGGCGAGAAGCAATTTGTCCCCATTAACTGGCCCTCTTTTACATCAATATCACACGTTACCAGAAGGTGTTCAGGCGTCCCTGCTTACACGTGGGCTCATTCAGTGGCTCATCCCCTGCTGCTGGGGCTGCTCTGTGTGTGGTGGTGGTGCTGAGCTCCTCGCCTTCCTGCTGTGTGCTGTACCTGCAGGCTCCTGCCTCGGCCCCCAGCCATCCTCAATATTAACATCTTACTGCTTACACAGCAACTGCAACAAAAGTGTTTGTTCAAGTCATCCCCTGGAAATGGAGACAGGCTCTTTGTTAAAATACATAATACTTTTTGTTGTAATCACGAGTGTTCTTCTGTCTCCCCTGAATGAGAGCTCAGCTCCCTGTTTGTGAAGCTCTAAAGTCTGTTTCTTCCTTTTCTTCCAATCAATTGATTGATCATTCTAGCCCACGCCCCAGAACGCTGCCAGACTTCTGCACCCTGCTCGCAGCCTGTTCTGCCTGCCCTGGCCGCTGCTGGTTTTGTTCCTGTTGCAAATACTTCCAGGTGGGAAATCTCTTTTCGTCCGTGTTTGCAAAGCGCTCCCGAAGCGCGCAACCATTTCTCAACGCTTTCTAATGACTCAGCCCCGGAGAAGTTAACCGAGTCACGGCAGGGCTGAGTTTGACTCCTCGTGTTGAGAAGAGCCCTGTGTGTTAGAGACCGAGGAGTCAACGTGAAGAACGTGATAAAGGAAGGTTTGAGTGGAGGGATGAGACCAGACTGCAAAATAAAGAGAAATCCCTTCTCTCGCAGTGCTGATCCCAATGTGAGCGCAGTTCACTTTGGTTCTGGTTCTGTTCCAGATCTTGTAGAACCAGGTAGCGTTGGCGTTTCCTGCGGGGCTTTCTTCTTGCTGTGTTGGGTTCAAGCACGACGCGGGGAAGCCCGCCCGCACTCCTCAGCTCTGTGCACGGCGCTGCCTTCTTTTCAGCTCCAGGCCTTCGTGTGTAGAGCGTCTTCCTTTGCAGGGAGTTGGAATTTTAGGCACACGTTGATCACAGTGCAAAAGGCAGAACCGAGGGAGGATGGTTCTGTTTCTCGAAGTGATCTATTTAATTTCCCTGCTTCATCTCCGTTTTAAGGCTTTATTCAGATCTTTGCGTCTGGGATTAATTTGACTTGGCACGCTGCGGTGTCTGTCTCCCAGGAGCAGCTGATTATTTACAATGCCTTTCTTTTTCCTCTTCTCCCTGCGGCTTGTAGCAGCGAATTTTCTCTACCTGGCTCCAGATAACACCCAAAGAGCAGGAGTGTTTTAAGAACGAGTGGCAGAGTTACCTGTAACGGGAGGAAGCTCCGCCTCACCGTGAGTCCCTGGCTGCTGTTCAGCAGGGCATCGCTGGCTCACAGCAGAAATAGCATTGAGCAGTGAATGGTGGCACTGCTCGTCTAGCTTGTACAGCACTTGTGTGGTCGTATGGAAGGGAATTTGGGCTGGGAAGGTTACAGGGAGAGGAGCGGATTGGATGTCTGTTAGAGCAGGCGTGCTTTGTTCTCCCGTTAATAGATGACAGTTTAAATCCGTGTTCGTATTCTAAATGCTTTTTGTTCCTCTGTACACCTAGAGAAAAAGACCAATATTAATACATAAATTTGACTGAATGGAAGAGCAGGACTTGCAGTACAATCTGTTGTGTGCAGTCGTGTAGTTCCAGCTGCTGGTGGTGTTCTAATATGCACAAATCTTTCTAATATCCAGAAATGACCCCTGAAACAATACCAGTATTGCCACGGCCTGAAGGCGTGCTTTAATTAAAGTCGGAAATGTGACTTCTTTCTATTTTAGCCATCCTTGAGCCTACGTTTTTAAGTCTCCCTGAAGCTGTGATTAGTTCCGTGCGTGCGGTTGAGCGTCCAAACGATCCTGTCCGTGAAGGATGGAGGGAATTGCACAGGGCAGCATCAGAGCGTGATCCTGAGCTCCCTCCCGCCCGGGGCTGCAGGCAGAGCTGGCAGCATCGAGGCCGAGAGCAACCAAAAAAGTGTCAGGAGTGAAGATCTACGATAAGGACAGATGGAAAGAGCCAGATCCAGGAAAGGAGACAAAGGAGGGGGGGCTGGAATTTTGTCTGTGGCGAAAGAAGTGAATGGTAAAGAGCTGCGGAACGGCATGAGAAATGAGATGGTGGGAATGGCTGATTTGGGTCTGTGTTGGCAGGCCAAGGCGAAGAGTTAGAGGTGGGTGAAGAAGGGGGAGCTGCTGGGCTGGAAGGTGGCAGAAGTTGTAGGGAAAGAAAAGGGGAAAAAAGTGAAATCCAAAGTGCACGTTCAGGAGATTGAGTGGATTGTGAACACAGGAATACTGGGGTAGGGACTGAGTGGAGGGAGGAGGGAAGGCTGAGATGAGCTGCATCACCTGGTAAGAGAGCTCCTATGTGGGCTGTGGGAATGGAAGGCACCACTGCTGGAGGACAAGGGAGGACTGAGAGCGAGCAGGCACGTGAAGATGGAGAGGTGAAAGGTATCTGGAAGGTCTGCAGAGTGCAGAGGAACCAGCGGGCGGGTAGATTCCGCCATAAGAAGGGAGAAAACCAATGGAGCTGCTGGAAGCGCAAAGTGCCTGAGAGCTGGGGAGGAAGGAGGAGGGCAGAACTGTGAGCAGAGACCAGATAATCACGGCGTGATTACAGCCAGGAGAGCCGTAATGAAGGCAGCGTACATACGATGAACACATGTTCATCTTCACTCAGCACTTCTGGTTGTGAATTCCGTCGGATGAGGAGAGGCGGCAGCAACATCAGTTACGTAAGGAGGATTTTATTAATCCCTTTAAAGCAAGGGGGGGAACTGGCAAGAAAGTGCTTTGAATGAAAGATCGGCGTGAAGTCCTTGGGTCGTCGTCGTCCTGATGGGGAGGAGGTGGGGATGGGGGCTGGAAGGCAGCTCCCAGCAAGGCAGGAGGAAGGCACAGGGACGTGGGTGCGAGCGTCGGCGCTGGGGGAGCGAAGCAAAAAGAAGCAAAAACCCAAAGTGGTGAAAAGCAACGCTATTAAAAGATCCAGAGGGAGGAATTGGCTTGTCTTTTTATTAGGCTGGAGTCGGAAGAAGCCTGCGTTGCTCTACTTGATGTGGAAGAAGGAATTGTTGACCTTGAAACCTCCCAGCTACTGGATTACTCCCAAATATTGCTCCTGTATGGTGTAACTGGCCAAGTGTGGGGCTTGCTGTAAGTCTGAGCGCGCTGCCTTTGGGCACACTGACCAGAGGTGATAGGACCACGGGATCACGGAGCATCCCAAGGCTTGGAAGGGACCCACAGGGGTCATCCGTGCTTTTTCCCCAGGTGAACCCACGGATGAGTTCTTTTAGTTTCCTGATATCGACTGTAGAAGCTTGATTCCATAAAACAGCGAGTGTAGAGTAGCTCGTTAAAGAGAAAACTAACGATGGTTGAATGGAGTGTGGCAGCTCGTGGTGGTGCGGCTCGCTGAAGGCAGTGAGTGAGAAGCGGGAGCTGTGGCTCTCCTGTTTGCTGTTGGATCATTGCTCTGCCTTCAGTGAAGGTTGTGCCAGGGGTCGTGAAGATGCTCGGAGGCTGGAGCACCTCTCCCACTTATCCTGTGAAGAAAAGGTTGGGAGCAGGGGTGCTGGTCTGGAGGATAAGAGGCTCCGGGCGCATCTCATTGCGGCCTTCCAGTGCTTGAAGGGAGCTGATAGGAGAGAGAGCGACTTGTGGCGTGGGAACGTAGTGGTAGGACAAAGGGGAATGGCTTTAACTGAAAAGAGGGGAAATTTAGCTTAGATGTGAGGAGGAAATTCGTTTCCCAGAGGCGCTGAGGCACGGCACTGCTGCCCAGAGCTGTGGGTGCCCGTCCCTGGAGGTGACAGGGCCATGGATGGGGCTGTGGGCACTGGGATATGGCCCACAGAGAGGGGTTAGGGGTGGGGGGGCTTTACGGCCCCTTCCAACCCAAACCAGTCTGGGGTTCTATGATTAACCCTGCTCTGGATGCACTTGATGTGTGGTGCTTTGTGGGCCAACAGGGGCAGTTGTGCCGTGCCTGACTTGGCTGTGCCGTACCGTAATGATGGCAGCTGCTGGTGGTTGGATCCCGTTTGGTTGCAGGGCACGGAGGCCGTGGGATGCTGTAATCCCAGACCAGCAGTGCTGGCCGAGTTGCCTGCACCAGCACTTGGGTGGCACATCGGTTTGTGGGAGAGGTGAAGAGCAATTTAGATAGCAACAGCTGCCTGGAGCCATTTGGAGCCTTGTCTTTGAAATGTAAGTACTGTCCTAGTGCTTGTTAAGAATAAATTATGCATTCCATACGAACGCAAGGAAGGATGTCACTGTCAGAGTGACACAGCACGGGAACAGGGGAGCTGCCGGAGTCTCCTATGGAGACGTTGAGGACCCATCTGGATGCCCACCTCTGTGACCTGCTGGAGGGGGCTGCTTCGGCATGGGCTGGGCTCGGTGGTCTCTAGAGGTTCCCCCCCCCCCTCCATCATTCCACGATCCATAGCTTTACATTGTGGTTTAAGGTGCTGTGTGTGATTCAATCACGCCCCAGTCAAAAATTCCTTGAAGCGGAAGCCAACGCGTGACGTTCACGCTTGGGTTTCGTGTTTGTTTTTTAACGGCTCGGGGACTGAGAGGCGGAAGGGGGGAAGGAAACCAAAAGCAACACCAAGCCTTCATCAGCAGAATATCCCGATAGAATTCGGGGCATCCCCGATGCTTTGGTGGGCGACTTGCCCGTTTTCCCAGCTCCTCAGAGCCCTTCCCAGTTAGGGCCGTTCCCAGTTAAGGCCGCGTCACAAGCGGAGCGGAGTTCCCATCTTCCAACCGCTTTGTCCCGCAGTAGAATACGAGGGAAAGCCCAGAATAGCTGCGGGTGAAGAATGCATTTCCTGGGCTCTGAACTCTGGGGTTGACCCCTGCCAGCCTCGCTGCTCTACGAGATCCCATCGGAGAGATCAGCGCCGGCGTTCCTCGGCCGCGGGGCTGTGCCGCTATCTCCGTCCGCGTCCCCCTCCCGTCTTTCTCTGGGTTTGTTTTCCACATGAGTGGGAAACAATCGCTCCTTCCAGGCGGAGCCCTTCTCCCATTCCTGGGAAAATGGCAGGGAATGGGAACATTTGCATAATCGTCTTTGGTGCTATTGTGGGCGGGCTCCGGGCGGGCGCTGGGCTGCAGAGCCGGCCACCTGTCCCGAACAAATGAACTTCGCCTTTGTGTCTCCTTATCTTCTTTTCCGCCGTGGTACTTTGGCGTAATGAATAACTCGATTAAAATATTACAAAACCCGGCGCTGGGGCCGTGTTTGCCGTAGGTTTAAATCCACCTTTGGAGGCCAGGGTTAGGAGGGAGGGCGGGGGGGGGGGAGAATTTCCTCTCTGGGCGTCAGCACAGCTCTATTTCCAGGCGGCTCCGGCCGTCGTTTTATCGCCGCCTTTGTGAAATTATCCTCATGAATATTAATTGGGGGTGTGGGAATCAAAACCCCCAAACCTCACAACCCGTTTGCATTCATCCTGGTATCAGTGATAAATTAAGTGTTGCCTCATGGTTCCTAATGGTCCGTTTCACCTCCGTGATTGGGTCCGGGGCAGGAGAGGACGCTGCCCCGTGCATCCCTGTGCCCATTGCTGACTTCTGCACGTCCAGGTGTCGTGTCTTCATCCTTTGCACCCTGGGCCTGGAGGTGCTGAATCAGCTCTCACTTCTCAAGGCGCATTCCTTCAGGTACCTTTGTGCTTCGTGCCGCTGCCACAGTGCCACCACTTTGCACATCAACCTTTGCACGGAGAGCGCCTCGTGCGCGAGACCGAGTTTCGATTGCTGCCGTATCGCGGAGCAAATTAAACCCTTCCCTGCTTTTTATTTTGGCCATAAAGCGCGTGTCAAGTAGCCCCAGTAACGAGATTGCTGTGCTGCTTTTTATTGCTTTTTATCTCGTCCTTGCGGGGTTCTTGGAAAAGCAGGGGGCCAAAGTTTGGCGAAGCGCCGGTGAGTGAGCTGTGAGTAGGGAGGGACATGGGTTTCTTTCCCCTGCCTTTCTTTCTTTCCTTAGCAACGGTGCTTTGAGCCCTTAGAACGTGATTTTATTACTTTCATAGTTACTACTACTGTTATTAACTCTTCTGAAGCCGCTGTCCAATGCCCTTCGTGCAGTGCTGCTGCTCAGGTGCACGTTTGGAACAGGTTGCCCAAGGAGGTTGTGGATGCCCCATCCCTGCAGGCATTCAAGGCCAGGCTGGACGTGGCTCTGGGCAGCCTGGGCTGGTGGTTGGCGACCCTGCACTCAGCAGAGGGGTTGAAACTCGATGATCTTTGAGGTCCTGTCCAACCCAGGCCATTCTAGGCTTCTATGACTTACCCACATGCAGGTGGGCACGGAGCTCGCTGCTCCTGCGATTCCCCAGTTCAGCAGCCATGTAAGGAGCACTGCACTTCTCCCTTCCCAGGTGAGTTGCTGGTGGTAGCAGCAGGCAGCTGAACCGTGTCGAGCTCTGCTCCGAGGGCTGCATGCACAGCCTGGCTGGTGCAGCCCCGCATCAGCTGCTATTTCCATCTCTTCTAAGAGAGAGCACCTTATATCCAACGTAAATCTCCCATCCCTGGATCATTGCTGTGTCCCTCCTCTGGACGCGCTCCATCAGCTCCATGTCTCTCCTGCACTGAGCACTCCCCATCTGGACGCAGTGCTCCAGCTGAGGCCTCACAGCGCAGAGCAGAGGGGCAGGATCACTCCCTCTCCCTGCTGGCCACGCTGCGTTTGATGCAGCCCAGGATCTGGTTGGCTTTCTGGGCTGGGAGGGCACAGCGCTGGCTCATGCCCAGCTTCCACCCACCAGTACCCTGTGTTTTCTCAGCTGGCACTATTTAAGACCCAATAAATCAGTGAACTGGGGAACCTGTGCGTGTCCATGGCTCTGGGTGCTGTAAGCAGCAGCGTGTTTCCTGCTCCCAACCTGACAGTGACTGGGAGGTGGTTTCACTGCTGCTCTTACCCCCTGGCCTCAGTGCTGCCATTGCCCCGCTCCCTGCCCCCAGTGTGTGGTTTACAGCTGCAGGGCAGCGTTTCTCAGAGCTGTTCTCCAAACACAGCTCAGAGGGGGATCCTGCGTAACCCAGCCCCTTCCCCTGCTGCTTTTGGAGGAGCTTTGCTGGGCCCCCCAGCTGGCAGCGTGCTGATGAACCTGCTGGATGTTGGATGTTGCACGGCGATGGGAGCACTGCTCTGTGCTTTGCTGTTCGACCTCTCAGTTTACCACTGGGAAATAATGCTCTGTGCTGAATTTGTGTCTTGGGATGGGGGGGCGGGCTGGGATCCGTGGTGGAGCAATTAGACAAGCTGCTTAATAATTGATGGCTTAAGGATCGGAAGCGCTCTGCGTGGAGAGGGTTCTGCTCAACCTTGCCGTGCTTTAACCTTGCTGCCTGGGCTTGGGATGGGAAGGATTTCCCTTTGAAGAGCAGGGGAGAATGCAGAAGCAGACGACTTTGTCATCTGCTAATTAATGCTTTGTGCAGCCCTGTAAGTATCCCTGTTTGCTCTGAATGCACAAAGCCCTGCGTGTAGCAGAAAATGAGCAGAGCTGTGTTTCATGCAAGTCTTGTCAGATCCGTTTGTTAAGTTCCTTCCAGGTGCATTTGCTTGTAACTCCGTAGGGGTTTTTTTTGTGTTTTTTTCTTTTTTTCTCCATGTTTGGTAACCTTAAATATTACGCTAATATGTCATAGTGCAGAAAGGAGGAAAGCAACGACACGTGGGCTGGGTATTATTTTCCTTGCGGTTGGTGTCTGTGAGGTTTGTGAGTGAGTGTTCCAGGCACATCGCAGCGAAATCAGTTCTAGTAACTCAATATTCTACACGAAATGCTGAGATCCCATTGCAGCTGCAGCAAGGAAGGGCAGTGCAAGACCACAGAGTCAGCAAGGCTGGAAGAGACCTCGGGTCACCAACCCCTCCCACCGTGCCCACTGCCCACAACTCTCAGTGCCACATCCCCACTGCTCTGAACACCCCCAGGGACAGAGACCCCCCCCACTCCCTGGGCAGCCTGTGCCAGTGCACAGCTGCTCTTTGGAGGGGAAATTGTTCCTGATACCCAATGTGAAGTCACCCGGTGCTGGTGTTTTCCCCCCCCCCACCTCGAAAACCCCACGGCAGTATGCATTGGTCTCATTTCAACTGCTGAATTAAAATACAATTGGGAACTTCCGTTGATCACCGAAGCAGAACCTCGTGATAAATGGGGTTCTCAGAAAGCACAGGGTGCTGTCGCTGGTGCCACTCCGGGTGTCTGTGAAATGAGCACCTGTTTCCAGGGTACTCATTTCAGTCCCCTATTCAAATGATTTTGAGTTAAAATAGTGTGCGTGTATATATTTACTGCTACAGACTTTAATTGTTCTGTTGGTGGTATTGCAGACCTCATTGCTTAATCCATACATGAGTACACTCGGGAATCATAGCATAGAATGGAATGGAATGGAATGGAATGGAATGGAATGGAATGGAATGGAATGGAATGGAATGGGTTGAACAGGATCTCAAAGATCATTGAATTTCAACCCCCTGCTGAGTGCAGGGTCACCAACCACCAGCCCAGGCTGCCCAGAGCCACGTCCAGCCTGGCCTTGAATGCCTGCAGGGACGGGGCATCCACAACCTCCTTGGGCTCGTTATGAGCTGTAGGACAGAAGAAGGCAGCTGTCCTAGAGAAGCGCCGCTGGAACTCTTAGGTAATTTCATCGTTAAATGACACTGCACTTGGGCTCACAGCTTGGAGGTTCCTGACATTGCCGTTGGCCTGAAAGACCGAAGAAACTTCTATAAAAGAGAAAGTGCAGAAAGTTGAGCCAAGTCATTGCCAGCATTGCTCTGCCTGACGCGTGACCAAGTGCGAAATGCGGAGAGGTGGAAGGGAGCCAGCACTTGCCTTTTAGTTTTGTTGGGGATGTCCTCCAGCTTCTCTTGCCCGTGCAGAAACTTGCAGAAAGATGCAATGTTTTCCATGGAAATGGGCCGTGAATGCCGCATGGCAGCTCGTGCTGTCTGTGGATCTGCCCTCACCAGCAGCCACAGACTGGAAGCGTTCATTTGTCCTCGGCCACATTTCTCCTGAAATTGTATTTCTCAAGCTTTTCACTTACTTCTGCATTTCTCTGCGTGATTCATGGTGATGTTTTTTGTTACCTCTTCGCATGAATGCAGATGCTTCAGAAAAACCACTTCTGTGGAAGTCTCCTTCCCTGGGATGCATTTGTTCCTGCCATCGTCCCCCACAGCGTGTCATCTACACTGAAACTGTTGAGAAGTGAGCACAGCCCCACTCGGGGGTCAGTTTTCCAGTCCAACAAGAGGCAGAAGATGGAGAAAAGGAGCTTCAGGGTCCGATGGTGTCAAAAGCTGAACACAGAGTGATAGAATGGCAGAATGGTTTGGGTTGGAAGGGACCTTGAAGATCACCCAGTCCCAGCCCCCTGCTGCAGGCAGGGACACCTCCCTCCAGCCCAGGTTGCTCACAGCCCCATCCAGCCTGGCCTTGAGTGCTTCCAGGGAGGGGGCATCCACAGCCTCGCTGGGCAACCTGTGCCAGTGTCTCACCACCCTTGCAGTGAAGAATTTCTTCCCAATATCTTGTCTAGATCTACCCTCTCCAGATTAAAGCCATTTCCCCTCATCCTGTCGCTACCTGCCCATATACAAAGTCCCTCCCCAGCTTTCCTGTAGGCCCCCTCCAGGTCCTGGAAGGCCGCTATAAGGTCCCCTCATAGCCTTCTCTTCTCCAGGCTGCAGAGCCCCAGCTCTCTCATCCTGTCCTCGTAGGGGAGGTGCTCCAGCCCTCTGATCATCTTGGTGGCCCTCCTCTGGACCCTCTCCAACAGCTCCATGTCCTTCTTGTGTTGGGGGCTCCAGATCTGGAGGCAGTGCTCCAGGTGGGGTCTCACCTGAAAACAGAGCAGAGGGGCAGCATTGGGTTGGATATGCCTGGATCCTAGAATCCAAGAACCCCCAGTTGGAAGGGACCCATGAGTGTCACTGAGCCTAACCCCTGGCATCACACAGCACCCCCAAACCCCAGCCCTGTGGCTGAGATCAGTGTGCCATTGCTCCAGAGCTCTGGCAGCTCGGGGCCATGCCCACCTGTGGGGCACAGGGCCCTTTTGGCTCCAGGGCTGTGGAGCAGAACTTGGGAGTGACCGTCCTTGTGCTGCATGGGAGAGCTCTGGCCTTGTGCCTCCTCACTTCACTGAAATCTGTCATAAAAGTTATGTAGGCATTGACATTTCACACCTGTATTTTATAAAGAGCATTGCTACTTGTCCTCATTGAGACAATCATTTCCACTGAAAGGATGGGAAGTACTCCCCAGACCAAAAAGGGGCCAGGCTTTGTGGGTGCTGCTGTAGAACATACAGCGTTCTTAGGGAAAACTGCTTTACGTGTGGGACACATTATGATAACAGTGGGTTAAGAGCAAGGCTGGATGTGGCTCTGGGCAGCCTGGGCTGGTGGTTGGCAACCCTGCACTCAGCAGGGGGTTGAAACCAGATGATCTTTGGAGTCCTTTTCAACCCAGACCATTCTAGGATTTATGATTCTGTGAAGAGGTACTCAAGGGGTGTTGGCTCCATCACCCCAGGCTATGCAGGTCAACAAATGCCTTCAGGCTTTAGGATTTAAAATTGCACTTGAAAGAGAATGGGTGCAAAACCCAACCTGTGCCATCTGCCTGCTGCCCACAGTGGTTTCCAGAGCTGTGTGTGCAAATGGTGCCGTTGTTGGTGTACTGAGTTCATTCAAAATGTGGCGTGGTGTTGTTAGGAAAGTTTTGTGTTCTTCCCCCTGCAGTGTGATGCTCACATCTTAACTGATGTCAGAAGAAACGACTTAGAAAATTAGAGTATGAAGGATTACCTCGTCGCAGGTTCCATGCGCTGGAGGTCTGATGAGCTCAGGAGTTAATTATCAAATGCAGAATTAGCTTTGGCGCTGGAGTGGGGTGAGTTTGAGAGCAGCAAAACTTGAGTTGTTAAAAACCGATCAGTAAACACGTTGTGAAACACAACGCATGGAACGCTTGACTTGCCAGCTGTGCTGGAAAGGGAGGGGAGGCAGAAAAGGGGGGGGTTCTGCTGCGTGAAGCACGGAGCTCGTCAGCGCTGTGCGATCCTGTGAACCTGGAATGAAGAAGTTCCCATGGCCTGAGAGAGGCTCCTGAGGCTGCTGCCCGAGGCTGAGAGCGGCGTGAGTCCCAGAATGAATTGTACAAGGTGGACTAAAGTGAGCTGTGCTGGAAGAGTGAGCATCACCTAGGAGCTGTGTTGGAAGCGTGAGCATCACCTAGGAGCTGTGTTGGAAGCGTGAGCATCACCTAGGAGCTGTGTTGGAAGCGTGAGCATCATCGAATCATAGAATCACAGCATTGCTCAGGTTGGAAAAGACCTTCAAGGTCATCAAGTCCAACCTCAACCCAACCATCCTGCCCTAATAACAACCCACCACTAAATCATGTCCCCGAGCACCACGTCCAAGCGGTTTTTAAACACATTCAGGGATGGTGACTCCACCACCTCCCTGGGAGCCTGTTCCAGTGCTTCACAACCCTTTCTGTAAGGAAGTTTTTCCTGATCTCCAACCCAAACCTCCTCTGGTGCAGCTTGAGGCCATTTCCCCTTGTCCTGTCACCAGTGAGAAGAAACCAGCCCCGCTCTCACTGCAATCTCCTTTCAGGTATTTGAAGAGAGCAATGAGGTCTCCCCTCAGCCTCCTCTTCCCCACACTAAACAGCCCCAGTTCCTTCAGTCTCTCCTTGTAGGCCATATTCTCCAAGCCCTTCCCCAGCCTTGTTGCCCTTCTTTGGAGCTGCTCCAGCACCTCCATGTCCTTTCTGTACTGAGGCGCCCAAAACTGAACCCAGGACTCGAGGTGGGGCCTCACCAATGCCGAGTCCAGGGGCAAGATGACTTCCCTAGTCCTGCTCAGCACCCCGTTCCTGATCCCAGCCAGGATGCCATTGGCCTTCTTGGCCACCTGGGCACACTGCTGGCTCACATTCAGCCCATGTCCATCAGCACACCAAGGTCCTTTTCTGTCATGCAGCTTTCCAGCCACTCCTCCCCAAGCCTGTAGGGTTGCCTGGGGTTGTTGTGACCAAAGTGCAGGACCCGACACTTGGCCCTATTGAAACTCATCCAGTTTACCTTGGCCCATCGATGCAGTCTATCCAGGTCCCTCTGTAGTGCCTTTCTACCCTCTGGCAGATCAACACTCCCTCCCAACTTGGCGTCATCTGCAAACTTACCTAAGAGCTGGTGGTGCTGGCATCACCTAGGAACAATATAGTAGAAGTTTTGCCATCTTTCTAGCTTGAACTCCTCTATCTCCCTTCTTTTCCTTCAGCTCCAGCAGCGATGCTGAGGTTGGGCAGTGTGCTGCTGTGCATCCTTACCCTGACCTGGGCTCACGTGGGTCAGGACAGGGGGCCAGCTCCGTGCTCCTGCATCCCCACATGGGAATAGCTGCCCTTGCTGAGAGCCCTGAGGTTTTTTTAATGAATCTGTCAGGTAAACGAAGCTGCCCATTGCTGTATGCTGAGTTTCTTTAATGTGTAGCAGCTCATGTCAGCAGCATGGGATAATACAAATGGGATCGAGTCGCTGCCTGTCTCCTGGCCTGCGTCCCTTAAACTCTTGTTCTTCTGTATGCGTCTGTTTTCTTGCAATTAACTGACGCTTAATGAGTGTAATTTTCATCACGTCCTTAACACTGCTTAGTTCATAATTCATAAGCCTGAAACAGTAGCTGCAGTTATTAGAATATTTTCATGACGCGATTCTGCGCTCGCAGGCTTTTTACAGCCTGTTTTAATTTGAATTTTCCACTTACTTAATTCTTTCCCGAAACCGTGTCTCATCAGCTTGCAATTCAGCTCCACGTGGTTTATAACCCAAGTGGAAGTAAAAGGGGACCGTGGGATTTCCCGAGCCCACCTTCCCCATCTTACACAGCACTTCCCGGAGCATGCGTGGTTCTGTCAGCAGTTTTCTTCCCATCCCCCTGTTTTGCAGCCCGTCCGTGTTGATCACGGGTCTGTCCTGACCGTTCATCTGTCTCTCAGGGTGACTGGGTTGCGTGCAGTTTCATCTGCCTGTTTCCATGAGATTTCCAGTCTGCACTTGGCAATCTCGTAACCTATTTCTAAAATGGAGTGTGATAATGAAAGAAAACATAGACGGTTCTGTACCGTCGTGCTTTACCCTGCCTGGCTTGGGCTCTGTTTGGTATCTTTATTGATGACCTGGATGAGGGCACTGAGTGCACCCTCAGTGTGTTTGCAGATGACACCAACTTGGGGGGCAGTGTCGATCTGCTGGGGGTAGCAGGGCCCTGGACAGGCTGAGGCCAACGGGCTGGAGTTCAACAAGACCCAGTGCTCTTTGGCCACACCAATCCCCATCTGAAAGCAACAATCTCGATTGCTCAGGCTCCTTCCCAGACGAGGCACAGGTCACAGTTAGAATTATGGAATCATAGAATCATAGAATGAGCTAGGTTGGAAAAGACCTCCAAGATCATCCAGTCCAACCATCCACCTACCACCAATAACCCCACTAAACCATGTAACCATGTTAGCTGGGCGCTTGACCAATCGCTTCTAAAAAGGGCTTGGTTCGATTACACGTATTTTATTTTCTTGGCCTTTTTTTGGTAAACAAAGCATTCCATAGAATCATTGGAGCTCGATGGGACCCTTGAAAGCCAGCTAGTTCAACCCTACTGCAAAGAACTTTCCTTTTCTCAAAGGGAAAAACAGCGGCGTCCATCATGGCAGGCTGTGAGGAGAGAGCTGTGTGCAGGAGTTAAAGTCATTAGGAACCTATTAACTACTAGGAAGCTGTAATAACTGCTTGGAAGCTGTATTAACTATGTGGAGCTAATTAACCTTCTCGCTGCTCTCGTTACCAATGACTTGGCCCGGCCAGCAGTTCTGGTGCCGGTGTTGGAAGCGTTCATGCAGAGCAGCTCCCTGCCAGTGCAGATCAGCACCTTGGGCCTGTTCCATTGAAAGGAGGATGAGGGATTTTCCCCAGGTGCTTCCATCGGGCAGGTGAGCTTGTTATCCCCATCCATAATGCCCTGCAGGATCCTGTCCTGACTCTTCTGTTGTGCGGAGAGCTTCGCCTGTTGTTCTCCTGGACGGAAATGCTGCAGATCAAGTTGGCTGCCATCACTCATCAGCACCCCCCCCCAACACCAAGAAACTGGAACTGAAAAATGCACCAGGTCCTCCCGCATCTCAGGAGCGAGGTCGTGCACGGACGAGAAATCGAGCTAACAGCGGCACCAGCTGCCTTCAGAGCGGTGTTCGGTCGCACCTCTGTGTGCTTCCGCTTTTTGCCTCTTAAAACGAAGGTGAGGAGGGATGTGCACCATCCCATTGCCCCCTCACAGCCCCTGTAAGGTTTGTGGGTTTTGTGTTTGGGACGGAGGAAGGATGTGGCATCGGCTTCACGGCGAGCGGTGCAGACCGGTGGGTCCAGCAGACGTGGGAGTGGTTGCTCTGTGAGTGAATGCTACAGCTGCTTTTTTTTATCACAGAATCACACAATCCTAGAACAGCCTGGGTTGAACAGGACCTCAAAGATCATCTCGTTTCAACCCCCTGCTGAGTGCAGGGTCGCCAACCACCAGCCCAGGCTGCCCAGAGCCACGTCCAGCCTGGCCTTGAATGCCTGCAGGGACGGGGCATCCACAACCTCCTTGGGCAACCTGTTCCAGTGCCTCACCACCCTCCGAGTGAAAAACTTCCTCCTAATATCCAACCTAAACCTCCCCTGTCTCAGCTTAAAGCCATTCCCCCTTGTCCTATCTCTATCCACCCTCACAAACAATCGTTCCCTTCCTGTTGATATGCTCCCTTCAAGTATTGGAAGGCCACAATGAGGTCTCCCCGGAGCCTTCCCTTCTCCAAGCTGAACAAGCCCAGTTCCCTCAACCTTTCTTTGTAGGAGAGGTGCTCCAGCCTCTGCTCATCTTGGTGGCCTCCTCTGAACTCGTTCCAAGAGCTCTGTGTCTTTCTTGTGCTGGTGGCCCCAGGCCTGGACGCAGTGCTGCAGATGGGGCCTCACAAGAGCTGAGTGGGGGGGTCACTTTGTGGTCACTTTTCAGTGCAAGGTTGGTTTGTGTGTTGTATAGATGCTGCCTCCTGCTCCTCTGGGGCCCTGTGGTAGTCTGGGAAGCTTTGAGTTGAATTAATACTGGAGTAAATACAGAAAAACAGGTGTTTAGCCCCAACTTCGTACTCTTCAGGTCTATGGATGCCAGTTCTGTATGGTCTGTGCCTCAAGAGCAAGAGAACCTTTATAAATCCTATTTTGTGCCCTCTTCCTTCACGGGTTTTGCAGAGCCCTGAGCTGATGCTGAGTGCTGATGTGCCATGGGTGGCTGTGAGCAGCGGTGCTGGTGGCACTTCCCTGCCGTGGTAGCACGCTCCTCCCAGACGCTGCTGGAGAAGGCAATTTGGGGAAGAAACAGCTCTTCCTCTGTTGATGGTTACTGAACGCTCTATTCCAAGGTGACCACCCACAGGACAGGATGTAAAGGCCTCACATTGCACCGGGGGGGGGGTCTCAGGTTGGATGTCAGGGAAAATTTCCTTTCCAAAAGAGCAGTGATGCTCTGGCACAGGCTGCCCATGGGTGGGGGGGGTCACCGTCCCTGGGGGTGTTCAGAGCCATGGGGATGTGACACTGGGGGACATGGGCAGTGGGCACAGTGGGGTGGGATGGGTTGGGCTTGGGGGTGGCAGAGGGCTTTTCCAACCTTAACGATACCATGATTCATGACATACTATGAGCCCAATTTGAAGAGGTCATGTGCAAAATATTTTATAGTTTTTCTTTGCTAGTAATACATATTACAACACAAGCAACGTTTGCAGGACGTTGATGCCCTTCAGAAGTCCCATTTTTGTCTTTGACCGTGGCTTAGAATGGCTGAGGCTGGAAGGTGCCCCATCCAACTGCTGAGCCCAAAGCAGGCTCCACCAGAGCACGTGGTCTGGGACCACATCCCATTGTGTTCTGGGCATCTTTGAGGATGAAGACTTATAGTCTCCCCATCCCTGCAGGTACTGAAGAGATGTGTGGACGCAGCAGGGAGGGATGCGGGTTGGTGGTGGCACTCGGTAGGTCAGGGTGATGGTTGCAGTGGGTGATCTTGAAGGCCTTCTCCAATCAAAGTGATTCTGTGGATCTCCGTGCTCAGCATTTGTGAACTACGAAGTGGATTGCAGGGTCTGTCCTTAATGCTGAGGTGTGGTGAGTTACTGCAGCACGCTGCCCCGGAGAGCTTTGGATGCCCCATCCCTGATAGCACTCAAGGCCAGATTGGCTGGGACTTTGGGCAACTTGATGCTGAAAGATTACCTACCATTACAAAATGAACCTTGCCAAAAACTTCACTGCCTAGCGCGGTGCAATGGAAAAGAGGTTTACCTTGTAAGAAGCTTTGTGAAGCGATGATAACGCTGCTCAGCAAGCCCACGCAGGACTTTGTGTTATCAGCTAGGGGCAGAGGTTTGCTCTGGAAGCGCAGGCTTTTGACCAGGAGGCCAACAGATGTGTTCTCCAGCCGCAGATCTGCGTTCAGCTGCACAGAGGTGCTGGGATTCGGGAGCCTATGGGACTCTTTGAAGATAACCTCCATGGCTGGAGGTGTTGGGGGCATGGGGTGGGCTGAGCTTGTGCCTCACCTCGCGGGGGGCAGCCCTGCCCGTGGCAATGGGGTTGGAACTGGATGGCCTTCAAGCTCCCTTCCAACCCATCGAAGGCTCTGCCCTTTCCAGAGGTTTTCTAAAAATTTCTTCGTGACTTTAAGGAAGGCAGCTGTGAGCAAAGGACTCTGCATTTAGGTTTCTGTAGAACTTCAGCTGGAGCAGAGCTCCGAATTGCTCTGTGTGCAAGAAGAGTCCCAGAGCATGACTGGCTCTGTGCTGAGCAGGGGGTGCAAAAAAGAAAGTCCCTGACCGTGCAGTCAGTTTCGCATCAGCTTTGATACTTTTGGAAGGAATTTAGCCAAAAGTCCTTAAAAATAACCCGGCATGGCTTTGAATGGCAGCGTATTTCTAGCTTAGCAATGTGTAGTGTGTCATTTAGAAAGCAAAAATAGCGTAGGCAGGCGAGCGCTTCAGCTTAACTCGGTCATTCTGACTGATTTTGTTCTAATTTGCAGCTTGCAAGCATCTGTTGTGTGGTTGCGGGCACGGTGCCTCGTTGTAAGGGTGGCAGTTGTTGTGATTTACTGAAATCCTCAATTTTCGGATGGCTCCCTTGTTCGGCACTGTGAAGTCGTGGTCAGGAAACCCGAGTTTGATTTCTCCCGGCTTCTTTTACATATGATGGGAAATGCAAACCTTGGTGTTTTCTGTTGCTGTGCAGACAGCTTCTGTGCAAAGAAAGCCTTGTGTTTGGGTGAAACAGTATTGGAGGAGTCATAGAATCATGGAATCCTGGAATGGGTTGAACAGGACCTCGAAGATCATCTGGTTTCAACCCCCTGCTGAGTGCAGGGTTGCCAACCACCAGCCCAGGCTGCCCAGAGCCACGTCCAGCCTGGCCTTGAATGCCTGCAGGGACGGGGCATCCACAACCTCCTTGGGCAACCTGTTCCAGTGCCTCACCACCCTCGCAGTGAAAAACTTCCTCCTAATATCTTACCTAAATCTCCCCTGTCTCAGTTTAAAACCATTCCCCCTTGTCCTATCGCTATCCACCCTCGTGAACAATCATTCCCCCTCCTGCTGATACGCTCCATACACGTTCTTACATCCCACCTGAAATGAAATGGCTGGAGTGCGTCGTTCCTTCTTGCTCACGGATGCTGCTACGTGAGGGGCATTCTGTTTTCCTTTGGGGAGGAGCTCTCAGGCTCTCCTTCCGCCACTGGAGGAGCTGCTGGTGGGCTTTTGGCCATTCATCCCTTTTATGAGTTAAATGGAGAAAGCAATGCCAAACTCCAGCAGCAGGGTGTGCTTCGGGAGGAATTGAAGAGCGTGCTTCCAGGTTTCAATTTCTTATTTTAATGAACAAAAAACCCAGTGGAGGAAAGAGGTTTGGCCTTTACGTATCTAAATCCAGCTGTGAGAGTGCCGCAGGTGATGCTTATGTTATGGTGAGTGGCAGGGCTTGTTTCAGAGCTGCACGTTAATTTTTCAGCTTTTCCTTTTCTTGCTTTCCAATTTTGCCAAAACCAAGAAGCAGAGCTTGGAAGGAGAGTACGAGTGGAAGGCTGAGAAGCGTTGGTGGCACATTTTGTCTTCTCTTGACCGGGAGGTTTCTGGAGGCAGGACGCACACCCAGCATGCAGACGGGTGGGAGAAGCCACGTGAGTGGAGGTGCAGCTTGGCCTCAGCTCAGCAGCCTTTTAGCAGCTTCCCAGGGGAGCTTCCACCTGGTGCTGCAGCACCACGAAACCTCTTTTATCCATCACTGAGCCCGATTAAAGGCGATGCAGATGAGTGCTCCCAGCACCTCCATGCCCTCTGGGATGCACCGCAGAGGTCCGTGTGCAGTGCTTTGTCCTCAGTCCGTAATGCAGACGGGAGCAAGTCAGGTCCTGCATGCAAGCCCTGCACTGAGACCGTGCTGAACAGAGCTTGCTCTCATTAAATCATTAAGGGTCTTATTGAATCTAGCTCTGGTAAATAAAGTACTGCGCGAAACAATTGCAGTGAGCACCTCGGATCTCCCTTGGGATTCAGCGCTGAGCCTGAATCAGCAGCGCTGCCTGCCTTCCCCAGTCCCACACGTCGCCTCAGCCCCGTCCAAATGTTTTGAGGAGATTGCCAGCCCTGCAAAACACGCTTTGAGTTACTCTTCACGCTTGGGGTAACACGTCTGCCTGAGGGATGACGCTGCCCGAGCTCGCTGGCAATGAGCTCTGGCTGCTTCGGTGTGTGAGCCCCGCCGGGCTCTGTGGGTTCATCCAGCCTTGCTAACCTGGGAGAAGAATTTGAGAGCGCCAAGGAAGGTGCCACGCCGTGAGCATCTGGAATGCCTGCTTTTGGCAGGGCCGATTTTTTCCCTTTTTCTAGTAGAGGCGTTCTTCAAGACGTAGGATTCTCATTTAGCTTCCCAGCGTTTTTCTTCTCCTTTTGGAGGACTCAGTGTGTGCGGCCCCGCTCTTCATTCTCAGCCCCTCTTGTTTGCCTACAATTAAAGATGGCATTTTAAAATAGCCCGCCCTGGGGCAACCTGCAGGCTCTCCAATGTGAAGGGAGGTCTTACTGCAACTCTGAGTTTTATTTGGGAAGATCCAGTGGTACTGAGGTAAGATAGAACGTTCCGTCTGAAATGCAAGTGGCTGTATGGGGTGTTCTATAAATATATAAAATATAAATATATAAGATGAAACCAAGCAGTTCTTTTTGCAGCTGCCATGGGTGTACGTGGGGGCAATGCTTTCTGTTCTGTCTCGTCAGTGAGTGCTGCTTGGGAAAGTCACTCCAGCAAATCAGTGCTGTATTGACTCTGCTCCAAGTCCTCTTTCTTTTTGCAGTCACTGTAGGTGAGCGTAGATTTCTTTGTAGAACTGAACTAGAAGGGATTAGCTGATGGACTCTGCTCTAATGACCAGTAGGCACCGAAAGCTTCTAAGTGATGTGGGGCCCTGCTGCTGAAAAAGTTGCACTAAACTTGTCCTGTGCAAAACTTTGTGTTACATCAGATAGAGTCTGCCCTGCTCTCTGCAATCCAAAGGAGGATTTAGGGGCCTGGCTGTCATCAGCACCTCTTAATTTGTCCTAATAAAGATAACGGGACTGCATTGAAGGTCGTCGTTAATGTTTCTTTTTAAAAGCCTCTTACTTCTCTATCCATTATCTTTTAATTTGAGACATCTCTCTCTTCACTCTCTCTGCTCACTGTGTGTTATCTGTTGGTACTATAGCCGATATTCCCCGAGTTCTTCCTTTCCTTTTCCTCCCCCAACACCCATCACCACCCAGCTTCGTGAGAAGATACCAGAAATGCCCCTTCGATGCCCGTGGTGCTGAGGCACAGCCATAGGAGCTGCCACGATGCCAAGATCAGAGTTCTGACAGTGATTGCTTTAAGCAATCAGAGAAAGGTCGTCTCATGTTGGGTTACGGTTGGGTTTGGGGGATGACCGGTCTGTTTCCACTCTTACACATTTGCTCTTCCTGAGTCGTCCAAAATGAGGGAGCGACGGAGGAGCTGGGAGTCACCATCGTGGTGGTGAATGGGCTCACAACCAGCTGGGCACGAGTGGTGGGGTGGGTTCTGGGGCCTGTGCTGTTTGGTGTCTTTATTGATGATCTGAGGAGGGCACTGTGTGCGCCCTCAGTGCATTTGCAGATGACACCAACTTGGGGGGAAGTGTCGATCTGCTTGGGGGTAGGAAGGGCCTACTGAGGGACCTGGACAGGCTGGGCTGAGGCCAATGGGCTGGAGTTCAACAAGACCCAGGGCCGGGTCTTGCACTTTGGCCACAGCAACACCAGGCAATGCTACAGGCTTGGGGCAGAGTGGCTGGAAAGCATCTTGGGCTGACCACGAGCCAGCAGTGTGCCCAGGCGGCCAAGAAGTGGGGCTGCACCTCAGTGCTGAGCTCAGCCTTGGGCCCTCACTGCCAGGAAGACATGGAGGTGGGTGTATGGCTGGACTGGGTGATCCTGGAGGTCATTTCCAACCTTGGTAATTCTGTGATTCTGTGAGTCTGTGGTTGTGTTCCTTTGGAGAAAGGCTGAGCGGAGCGGTGCCTGGGGGGGCTTCCAGGCATTCTCAGCCATTCATCTCCACAAGCATCGATTTAAAATAGTTTACTTGAAAACAAATCAGCATATTCAATTGTTAGCACCATTCCAAGATAAATAATGTTTATTCGAGTGATAGATATCGGAGCAGGAAATGCAAAAATTAATAAGATCAGCGAGCCTTGCTGAACTGTCAGCGAGCAGACTTGCTGTAAGCTTGGCGAAGTGCTGTTGGCCTTGCTTCCCATACTGCTAGTATTGCTCAGAAGGGCCAAATTTGGGAAGCCCGAGGCGCCTCATGGGACAGAGGGGGCTCTGCCCGGATGTCTCTCGTTTCCTCTGCACAAATCCACCCCTGCCCTCTGCGTGTGCACCTTGGGGTGGAACTGGGCAGCTCCTCGGCCAGGCCAGAGGCCGCACAGCGTCCCAGCAGCAGCCCCACAGTGGCACTTTGTCTGCGGCGGCCAAACAAGAAGCCCCATTGAGGGAGGAACAAGGAGGATCTTATCCTAAAAAAGTCACGGTCAGCGTCAAGTTTAAGAAAGCAGATCTCCTCAACCTCAGTAAAAGTCACGCGTCTGCCTCCAGCAGCTCTGTGCGAAATGCAAACATTTGGTTTATCAGTTTCCGTGGAAGATTCCCAAGCGATGCAGCATCTCCCAGGCACGGCTGGAGCCCTCTGCTCTGTGTTCCGCTGATGGCTGTGGGGCACTCCTCGGGGTTGGAAATGCGTGGTCAGGCTTGCATAATCACGGTAGTTCTGTGGTGACAGTGTCAGTAGTAGGGCTCCTGTGGCCAAAAAGGGTTTTATAGATCCACGTGGTGAATTCTGTGCCTTTAACCGTGGCACAGCTTGTCCTCAGCTGCCAGCAAACGTTGCCATGGAACCGTAGAGTCGTGAAGATTGGAAGAGACCTCTAACGTCATCAAGTCCAACCCATCACTACCACATCTGCTCACCAGACCATGAAGGTTGGAAAAGACCAAGCCCAACCCACCCTGCCATGCCCACGGAGCATGTCCCTCAGTGCCACTTCCACGTGGTTCTGGAACACCCCCGGGGACCTGCCCACCTCCCTGGGCAGTCCATGCTGCTGCTGCTTTGCTCTGTGTTTTGAGCCTGAACGTTTTTTTCAGCTCCTTATGGAGAAGAGATGCAGAAGGGAAGGAATGATGGAAGCAACCCCGGGTGCAGATCCTGATAGAGCTCCAGATCTCGTAGCAGACTGCTCTGTTGGACTGAAAAGAAATCTTTTATTTTGACAGCTAGAGTGCAATCCATGCATCTTTTAAAATTAGAAGGAAGTGCAATAGGAATGCAAAAGTTTATAGTTACAGGCGTTACTTTACTTTGGAAAAGTACTACTGAGTGTGTGTGACCGTGTCAGAATGAACATGGAGGTCTGGAAATAGATAAGGAAATGATCCTTACCAGGGCATGAAGCGCAGTGGGAATGAGAGAGGGTGCTTGGGAAGGGCTGGGAGCTCAGGACAGGGGGTGCAGCTCCAGGCAGCCTCCCAGGTGAAGGAAGGAAGAAAGGGAGGGAAGGAAAGGAAGGAAGGGAAGGGAAGGGAAGGGAAGGGAAGGGAAGGGAAGG
>NC_034409.1:193294750-193300776 GCF_002078875.1 Numida meleagris | reverse complement strand
GCCCAGAGCCACGTCCAGCCTGGCCTTGAATGCCTGCAGGGACGGGGCATCCACAACCTCCTTGGGCAACCTGTTCCAGTGCCTCACCACCCTCGGAGCGAAAAACTTCCTCCTAATATCCAACCTAAACCTCCCCTGTCTCAGTTTAAAGCCATTCCCCCTTGTCCTATCGCTATCTACCCTCACAAACAATCGTTCCCCTCCTGTTTATACGCTCCCTTCAAGTATTGGAAGGCCACAGTGAGGTCTCCCCGGAGCCTTCTCTTCTCCAAGCTGAACAAGCCCAGTTCCCTCATCCTTTCCTCATAGGAGAGGTGCTCCAGCCTCTGCTCATCTTGGTGGCCTCCTCTGGGCTCGTTCCATGAGCTCTGCGTCCTTCTTGTACTGGTGGCCCCAGGCCTGGATGCAGTGCTGCAGATGGGGCCTCACAAGAGCCGAGTAGAGGGAAGTAGATTCTTCTGCACGTGCTGGTTGTTCAGAGTTTATGGGTCAACAGCAGAAGTGGGGACTTTGAATTCTTCTTTAAATTTGTAGAGCTGAGACAGCTTCCCTTTTTCTTGCATTTTTGCACTATCGGACAGCTGGTTGCCTTTATCAGGGCAGTACTTCTGGCGCAAAGATTCCGATAGCAGCATGCTATCAGAAAGCAAAGATTATCAGAGAACCAAGGTTGGAAAAGCCCTCTGGGATCCCCAAGCCCAAGCCCAGCCCGTCCCCACCGTGCCCACGTCCCTCAGTGCCATGTCCCCAAGGTTCTGGAACACCCCCAGGAATGGTGACCCCCCCACTCCCTGGCAGCCTGTGCCAGTGCATCACCACTCGCTGGGGAAGGAATTGTTCCTGATTTCCACCCCGACCCTCCCTTGGCACAGCGTGAGTCCATTCCCTCTCGTCCTATCGCTGTTACCCGGGAGCAGAGGCCGACCCCTTTTCTTTGCGTTTTGCAGTGGCCACACAAAATGCCGTAGGACAAAGCTGAAAGGCAAACGGGATCCAACTGCTCTCCGTGCAGGCAATGCAACAAGAAATCGGAGAAGCAGCTTGCTGTGTGTAACTGGTGCCTACCCAAACCAACAGCCCCATGCCACAAATCCCCCCAACCACTTCTTTTTATTCTTGGGAGATGGAGAAGCCACATGAGTGGATGTTCTCCAAATGGCAGCGTTACCAACTGGGGCTCTTTGCTACTTTAATTTTTCGATGCCAGCAGGAGGCTTCAGGGATCCGGCTGCTGATGGATGTAGCAAAACCCCAGTCCTATTAAAATGATTTCTGCTGTCCAATCTCTGCAGCTTGTTTTACCTTTCGTTTCCCTCCCCTACACTCAAAAGATTTCCAAAAAAAAATCACAGTTTCCCCTTCACGTTCCTGCTCGGCGCACGTGAAACAATGCTTTTAATGGGAACTTGTATTTAATAGCCAGTGGGAAAATGAGCATTTCTAGTGAGAGCAGAGTTGTGTGGGGAGGAGGCGAACAATTTCTGGCAGAAGGAGAAGGTTCTTCATTACAGGTGACTGGAGGAGGACTTGGAGCTGTGGGTGGAGCTCAGCAGGGCAGCCCCATCCTGGGCCCCGGGGGTCCCTGCCCATGGAGGGGACAGGGCTGGGGGCTGGGAGGGCCCTTCCCACCCAAACCACTCGGTGATGCCAAGTGTGGGCTGTGTGGTAGAGCTGGGCCTTTGGGGCTGGTCTGGGAAGGGCAGAACTGGTTTCCTCACACTTGAGGCCATGTGCTGTGACATGGTAGCTTTCGCTGACCACGTGCAGTCCATGTTGCTTACGGCTCAACAAGAACGCTGCGAGATAGCTCTCGTGTGTGCATGAGCTGGGTTGGGTTAGAGAAAATCTCTTCTCTTTTAACACTGACAATTCCCTTTTGTTTGGGGAAGTCGTGCCTCCTTTCCCACACGTGTCTGAAGCAGATACAGGGTTTGGAGAACGGCTGATAAATTCGATCTTTTTCTGCTGTTCCTTTGACTTCTCCTTTCCGTCTGGTTGTGTTGTGTTCAATTATTTTCACCTCTTCAGTAAGCTTTTCTTTTTGAGCGACACTAATTTCTGATAGAACCCAGTCAGAGCCCAGTAATGTCATCAGATTGTTCTTGCTTCCATTGTACTGTCGTGTGCTCCACGTTAAGTTTTGCCTTAGATTTTAGATTTTAGAGAAGGAAAGACGTTTCTCATCTCAGCTCTGGTGAATTGCCTTTGGATTTTTCCCCATTGTATTCCAGTCATTTCAACTAATTATCTCATCAAAAGCTTTTAGAACTTTTATGTTTAATTTGTGAGTTCTCGTTGAATTTGAGTACTTAAACAGCGGTTGAAGCAAGGAGATATGATTTTATGTTCAGACTGGCTTGAAAAGAAAGGCAGAGATAATGGGCCAGGATTGACTGGGAGACCGCCTCATTCCATATAAAATGCAATGAAGGGCAATAAAGCGGTGACAGCAGTATCTGCATGCAAGCAATGCTCATGGTTTGTTTCCTGAATGTTTCTTTCAGTATGTGGACCAGCTGACAAGGATCCAAGCGGAGTTACAAGAGACAGTAAAAGATCTAGCTAAAGGCAAAAAGAAATATTTTGAGACCGAACAGATGGCTCAAGCGGTGCGGGAGAAAGCTGATATTGAGGCCAAGTATGTTTTTATAATAGCATATGTATAAATAATTGCATGTGTATAAACCAGATTTATCGCTGTGTTCGTTTTTACACTCGATACTCGTTTAGAAGAAGGGTAATTGCTTTCAATAAGCTTATGCCAGTTCATTTTCTTACGTCCTTTTGGAGGTGGAGTGGGGATGGAGGCACAGCTGTACACTCTTGAAGGCAGAATGTTGAGGCTTTGTTGTCATGCTCCTTGACATCCTCACGAGGTTGATTCCTCTTGCTTCAGGAAAGCAATCCACTCATGTTTGGAGTTGGGCTTGTGTCATGGGCTTTTGCCTCAGCACGGCTTGCACGTTTCTTTCTTTTTTTATTAAAAACGTTGTCCTCAGATTAAGCTCTTTGTGGAACTGTGCAAACACAGCTTTAGATGCAGCGGCCTGTTTGGCCTGTGGTTTTGTAGAAAAGGTTTAAGATGGTAATCTCTTCTCTTGATGTTTTTGTTGTTTTCAGGTCCAAACTTAGTCTTTTTCAGTCAAGGATAAGCTTGCAGAAGGCAAGTGTAAAGGTGAGTTCACATTTACTATCAAAGTGCTTTGGAGCTACTTTGCCAGGCATGTGATGAAGCTGTCTGGAATCTGGAGATCACAGAATCATAGAATCCTAGAATGGCCTGGGTTGAACAGGACCTCAAAGATCATCTGGTTTCAACCCCCTGCCAAGTGCAGGGTCGCCAACCACCAGCCCAGGCTGCCCAGAGCCACGTCCAGCCTGGCCTTGAATGCCTGCAGGGACGGGGCATCCACAACCTCCTTGNGGAAGGAAGGAAGGAAGGAAGGAAGGAAGGAAGGAAGGAAGGAAGGAAGGAAGGAGGGAAGGAGGGAAGGAGGGAAGGAGGGAGGGAGGGAGGGAGGGAGGGAGTGGTGCACATGGTCGGAGATGCGCGGGCAGCCTGGCCGTACTGTTTGAGGTGCTTCAGAGTGTTTTCTCCAAGGAGAACTTAGGGCTGTCAGGGTGGATGGAGGGTGTCTGAGCTGTGCTGTGGGCAGCAATGGGGGAACTGGTCCTGGCAGTGGGAATCCCATGGCCACAAACACAGAGCAGTGATTTTCCTTTGCACTCATGCAGACTCAGGGTGCTGGGAACAAGCCATTCAACGTCAAATTCCTGTGCTAGGTCTTGTCTATGTGATTGCCCAGAAGGATAGACCTGAAATGAGGATTTAATTGGAGCATCTTCACCTGGTTGCTGCTGGAGGTGCCCATGGCCTCTGGTCCCAATGCTCCGTGTTTGCAGCATCCTCCCAGTGCACCGAGTGCGGCAGCCGCCCCTGCCCGGGTTACAGCTCAGTTTTATCGATTTTTTGAGGTTTGCAAAGTGCAGCGCGGAGACCGAAGAGTATAATGAGCATTAATAATTAAAACGGGACGGCTTTTTTCAATCTCTCATCTGTCGTGCTCTTCCAAGCAAAGTCTCCATCCTGCGAGCAGCCGCTTCCTGAAATCCCTGCGGACGGCGCAGCCCGGAACGACCAAAGTTGCCCATCTCCATCTAGGGACAAACAGACGGCCTCACGTTATTGCTTCAAGAGCCCCCCCTCGCCTTGTATTTGCTTGCTGAAACTAAACACGGCTTGTTTCTTGATAGCTCCAGTTATCGCTGAGAGAAGAGCAGACATGGCTTCTTGGGTAGCTCTCGTTGTAACGTTTTTCTCCTTCTTTCCGCAGAGCCTCCAGAAGCTGGCCAGCCAGTACTTGAAGAAGGACTGGCTGGGAATGAAAGCCGATGAGCGAGCTGATTATAGGTAATGGAACGGCTGGATATCTCGAAATGGCCGCCTTCCTCTTTCCAATTTGCGTAATTGTTTTCCTCAGCCAACGAAACGCCGCGCTCCTGTAGTTTCAATGATTGATTTGCTTTGCCGCCGAGCGTTGCCAGTTTAAAGGGAAGCTTTGCTTGCTTCTGAGATTTTGAAGCAGGCTTAAATAATGTGAATAATGTGGGGAGATTGGAAAAACAAACGGCACCATGGGATAAAAGCCGTAATTGTGCACCTTCTCTGGGTGTTCGTATTTGGGAAGCCGGTGAATGAACAGATGTGTATTTTATGAAGTCGCTTTGAGGGTCGATAATAAGCACGTGGGTTTCTCCTTAGGAAGAGACAAAGGCTCAGATGTGTGTGTGGGAGGGGAGCTGCACAGCAGGGAGGCCAGAATTGTCCTCACCTGACCAGGTTCGTTGGGAGGGAAGCTGGCTCAGAGCACGAAAACCACCCGGCTTCGTTGCTCCGAGCTTCGAATGGCACCTCCTGAATATTTGGCAGAAGTTGTAAGAGATTTCATCTTTTTATTCGGATTGGACTGGGGACTTCGGGGCTGTTGCGGTGGATTTGGGGGCCACGCACAGCTCGCTGCAGCACGCGGCCACGTCTTTGCCCGTAGGCATCGTGGGCAGGCTGCAGGGAGCTGCCCCCAAGATGTGTGAGCCTTGAAATGGGATAGGCCGTGGCCTTGTGAAACCTGCCAGCATCCGAGCGCTCTGGTTCCAGGTGCTGCTTCCTGTAGGGTCTGTTCCACGGGAGCAGTGGGTTTGGCCACAGATGAGCACTGCAAACACCGAGAGGAGGCAGAGCTCTCGGTTTTCGTGCTGGCATTTGCTGGATTGGCACAAAGAACTGCGCTCGGGCTTCTTTTCCAAAGCACTCCTTTGTCAAATGCGTGCCACAGTTACACAAACCAGCGCGCTGTCAGCGTGACGCCGGAGCTCCCCGTCCTCTTCCCACCACCCGCTTCTGTTTCCTTCCTGCAGGAGCATGTACTCGGTTTGGAAATCGCTCCTGGAAGGCACGATGCAAGTGGCCCAGTCCCGACTCAATATCTGCGAGAACTATAAAAACTTAATTTCGGAACCGGCCAGGAGCGTGAGGTGCTTCAAGGAACAGCAGCTGAAAAAGGTACGCGTCCTTCCTTGGTGCTTTTTATTTAGGAAAGCAGAAGTATTTCAGCGTGGCGCTTCTGAAGCACCTGGGCACGTCTCGGTCTCTTTAGGTGCGTGTTGTAGGGGGAGGCAGCTTGATGTGTGGGAACAGGGCTCTGTGCTGAGAGCTGGGGTTCAGCGAGCTCAGAAAGGAGAGCATTAACATGGCACGAAGTTGGTGAAAACTACCCCTGCAAGTCTGACATTGCATGGGGCTGTCGCATTGACTTGCTGTGGCAGTGGCAGGTGCAAGTGGATTCTTGTTGGAATGGGTGCTGGTTTTAAGAACAGGTCTTCTTAAACCTGAAGGAATGACTTGTGTTCGCCTCGAGGTGCAGAACGCCAGTCAGTCTGCCTCATCATAGAATCCTAGAATGGCCTGGGTTGAACAGGACCTCAAAGATCATCTGGTTTCAACCCCCTGCTGAGTGCAGGGTCGCCAA
>NC_034409.1:193260308-193291355 GCF_002078875.1 Numida meleagris | reverse complement strand
GCCCAGAGCCACGTCCAGCCTGGCCTTGAATGCCTGCAGGGACGGGGCATCCACAACCTCCTTGGGCAACCTGTTCCAGTGCCTCACCACCCTCGCAGTGAAAAACTTCCTCCTAATATCCAACCTAAACCTCCCCTGTCTCAGTTTAAAACCATTCCCCCTTGTCCTATCACTATCCACCCTCATCAACAATTGTTCCCCTCCTGTTTGTATGCTCCCTTCAAGTACTGGAAGGCCACAATGAGATCTCCCCGGAGCCTTCTCTTCTCCAAGCTGAACAAGCCCAGTTCCCTCATCCTTTCCTCATAGGAGAGGTGCTCCAGCCTCTGCTCATCTTGGTCGCCCTCCTCTGAGCTCGTTCCAAGAGCTCTGTGTCTTTCTTGTGCTGGTGGCCCCCGGCCTGGACGCAGTGCTGCAGATGGGGCCTCACAAGAGCCGAGTAGAGGGGGACCACCACCTCCCTCTCCCTGCTGCCCACTCCTCTTTCAATGCAGCCCAGAACACAGTTGGCCTTCCGGGCTGCCAGCACACACTGCTGGCTCATGTCCAGCTTCTCGTCCACCAGGACCCCCAAGTCCTTCTTCACAGGGCTGCTCTCAAGGAGTTCTTCTCCCAGTTTGTATCAATACCTGGAATTGCCCCAGCCCAAGTGCAGCACCCTGCACTGGTCCTTGTTGAACCTCATTAGGTTCTCGTGGGCCCACTTCTCCAGCCTGTCCAGGTCCCTCTGCATGGCTTCCCTTCCTTCCAATGGGATCAACTGCACCACTCAGCTTGGTGTCATCTGCAAACTTGCTGAGGGTGCACTCGATTCCATCGTCTATGTCATTGATGAAGATGTTGAAGAGCACCAGTCCCAAGATTGAGCCTTGGGGACACCACTTGTGACCGGCCTCCACCCTGACACAGAACCATTGATCACAACCCTTTGGCTGCGACCAGCCAACCAGTTCTTAACCCACCAAACAGTGCAGATGATGACTGGAGTTTGGGAAGGGGCCTTGGTAGGAGCGATCCGAGCAGAGGCAGCTCTGCCAGCACTCAGTGCAGCATTACAGATGGCCAAATGTGCAGGGAGGTTTTCTTTTAGCGGGAATTATTGTTGTTCTTTAAGAACCACGTGTGAAATTAGAAACTGTGTGAGAGAAACAAAAAGTAAATCCCCTTACCATTAATAAAAACATTAAGCTACTAGTCCTTTTAAGTTTTGGCTATCTTAGTATAAATATATATGCATCTTAATCTACTATTAATACCTTTTCAGTCATTCACTTCTCATTAGTGCCTATCTTTTAACTTCTGTTTCCTGTTGCAGTTAAAAGCACGACGGTCGGAGTGTAACTCAAAGGCCATCCATGCAAGGAATGATTATCTTCTCACTCTAGCAGCTGCTAATGCACACCAAGACCGCTACTACCAGACAGACTTGGTGAACATTATGAAGGTAAGGAAGCTCAGTTATGCGTGGGAGTTGGGAAGTGCGAAAATCTGGGCAGCAAAATGAAGAGTGTACAAAACTTGGGGTTGCTTTGCAACAGCACTGCTGGCTTGTCCAAACACTGCAACAGATGTGTGCAGAGCCATGGGTTCTGCACTAGTGTGCTGTAGTCTTGGAAACAGTAATCAAGTAGCGAGGCTAAGCAGCTGCCTCTTTTCCTATTTACTTCATTATTTTTTTTAAATAAAGCTGAAATAAAGGCATCAGGTTTTTAAAACTCAGACTTATAGTTCCCCACTTCACTTCTTCAGTGGCACATCCCACGGTGGGGCTTGGTGTGTGTGTGATCAGAGCCTTTCTTTCTGGCGTAGCTGGTGGAAACGTGGCTGTTGAATCTGTTGGTTGGAGACCATAGAGCTCAGGGAGTGTCACATCACCGTGGCTCTTCCCACCCTTGGCAGCTTGCTGTGCCCAGCTGGGCAGGTGCTTGGGCTCCAGGGAGCTGAAGAAGTTCAACTACAACTGCTCACAAGTTTTTCACACCCTCTTAAATTTTCTGAAACGCACTCTATTTTTGTAACCTAGATAGTTGGGAATAAGTTGTAAAATTGCTTGTATCAGCTACACAAAGCGAACTGAGACTTCATGTAGATGCATTTCATGCACTGACATTGTCAAAGGTTGTTTAGGTTTGCTATCTACAAACTACTTTGAGGTGATGCAATCAGGCACAGCAACTTACTGCTCTGTAATTTGCATTTAAAATTGCGTTGTTGAAGGATTTAACACCTTCCTGAGCTGCAGTTTTTGGGTAGATTTTCTCAGCTGGGACAAGGGTCGCGGGTTGCAGCGAGTCCCTGTGTTAACAACATGCTTTTGTATACTGGAAGAAGAAATGTATGGAGCTGAAGTTCAGGTAACCCAATTAGCGCCGTGGAATCACAGAATGGTTAAGGCTGGAAAAAACCTCTAAGATCCCCAAGTCCAACCCCAGCCCGTCCCCACCGTGCCCACTGACCGTGTGTCCCTAAATCAGAAAAAAAATAGGAAATCAGGGACTGAAAAATATAGGAATGGAAAACGGAGTCGTGCCACTGCCATCCCTCTGCATGTGTGCTGTTGCCAGCAAGCGTTCTGCTTGCAAGGGGCCCTGTCACCAAAGCTGCTGCAGATCCGTGTTAGCACCTGCTGGGCGTGCTTCGGGGCGAAGGAGAGGGCAAGTCTAAGGCAGGAGGTGCCACTGGGATGTCTGCTGGGTGCATTTCCAATCTCAGGACCTACGGAAAGTAACAGGAGCGTCCCAGCCGTGAAACAGGGCTCCAGGAGTGAGCTGTGCTCCAAGCAATGTGTGTTCCCCGGATGGTCAGCACTCACGTGGGGTATGGCCGAGTGGGGAATGACCCACCGTGATGTTGGAAGAGGGAAGGCGTCCCTCAGAAAGGTGGGGGTGGTCTGACTCATGTCATGCCTTGGCTTTGCCCTGAGCTCTCAGCAGATTTTCCCACTTGTTTTCTGCTGACGTGAAAGAAGTGGGTTCCTGCGAGTAGGGGGTGATGTCACAGATCAGAAACTGATGCAGAGATATGGGAGATGTGGGATTAAGGAAATGCCTGGGCTTTGGAGTGGGAGGAGACGTGCCAGCAAGGTCCTGGTTTCTTCGTGATCTCTGTCTCTTCCTCCTGAAGTCTGCTCTTACAAAGATTGAGGAAATAATGATGTTATTTAGCATCGTGATTTCACAGGCAGCGTGGAAAAGGAACTGAAGAGCGCAGTGGTGATTTGAAGATGCAGACTTGTTCCATGTAAGAGCATGTATTTTGTGTATGTGACCAAGAAGCGTCGTAAGACCTTGATATTTTGGATGACCAGGCAAGAAGACAGCGTGAGAAATTTGTGACTGCTTTTGGCATTTTGACATTTAGAGATAAAAAACATTGCCTGCAGAATACAGAGTATTCTCAGGGTAGCCATTACCATTTGTGAAGGAACTGCTGGATAAAGGGTCAGGGGATGGGGACTGTGCCTGCCGTGCTCCTGGCACCTCCCATAGGTACCATCCTTAGCAGAGGAGGCCTTTTGCAGGGTGATTACAGCTCTGTCTTGACATCACAGTTCCTGTTTTGTAGCAGTTTGGGTGGCAGCGTGACCCTGGTGTGTTACAGCCCCTGCACCTGGAGCATCTTACCACATTGATGTGGGTGTTAAGATGGGTGGCTTTAGCATGCACCTTTTTCTTATGGAGTATTTATGGTGGCCACGTTGCTATCAGTCCTATCTGTGATGGAGTCAGTCCACCTCCTGCTTGAGCTCCTCAGGGCCGTCTGTATTTTTGGATACCTTCTATTTTCTCCTTACACTGTTCAGATTGTGTCAGCCCTGCAGCACTTTGGGGGTTACTGGCTTCTTGCTGATACTCAGCTTTGCACTTTTGTTCTCTCGTGACCATTCCCCGAAAGGCACAACTCAGTGTACCTAGAAAACCAGCTGCCCCGTGTGGAAGAGAGCGGCCTGACTTCTGTAAGCTGGGATTTGGGGTGGGGTGGGAGCACCTCCACCATCACAGGGCTTCTCCGGCCATGGGGTGCTGCAGTTTGAGCAGGAGCTGGCTGGATGTAGCCACTGTCCAGGCAGGGTGAGTGCAACGTTCTGCAGCACAACCTGCTCGCTGAGATCCCATCACAGCCCCGTGCTCGTTCCTTGGTTCGAGATCAGGTTCGTTACCTCACCTTTTCTGCAGGGCAAGTCTTTTTGTACCTGGCAGAGATGTACATTGGAAATGATCTGAAGGCTGGATTTCGGTTCTTCAGTAAGCTGGAGGTAAATCCTTCATTTAAATCGTTCTTCAGAATATTACTTCTTTGATATAGGAACCTCCGGGCTTGAAAAGCAAACCCCGCCTTCCCTGCCCACAGCATCTTCCTAATTCTCACCCGAAGCGTCAGGTTTACAGTTTACAGCAGGGGTGTCACGGACTGAACAAAAAAGGTAATTTTTGTTCCAGTTTCAAAGACAGATCTTATACCCCCTTGGCCTACACAGCCCTAAATTGCACTGAGGTGTGAGATGCCAGCTGCTTGGGACGCTGTCCCTCTGGAGCGGGTTGGACTCGAGTCAAAGCTTTCCATGTTTCTCCAGCCGAGCTCCCCAAACACGATGGAAGGTTCAGAAATGGAAAAGGGGCTGCAGTCGTTTGCAGCTGGAGCTGGACCGGGCTCTTCCACGAGCTGCTGCCCGCTGCTCGCTGTGCTTTGCCATCTGTTCTCGGATTAAATTACCTGTGATTCTGAGCTCCCTAAACTTGAGGTCTTTCAAGGCTTCAATGCATGCTTAAGCGGGTTCTGATTTTATAATTACTCCATCAGCTTTATCGTGGCCAGCAGATAGGAATGCCCTTGCCACATATGTCGCCTGAATGCTTAGCCAGGTGAGTGGGCAGAGCCGCTGCAGGCTGTGCTGCAGCAGAGGTTGGTTGTGGCCGGTGCGAGGAGAGCTGGGGGCAGGCACGTGGCACTGCGGGGGGAGAGGCTGCAGCTGGAGCAGGGAAGGCTGCAGGGAGAGCTGGGAGCAGCCTCCAGCATCCACAGCGGCTGTGGGAAGGAGGGGACGGGCGATTTAGCAGGGTCTGTGTGATAGGACGGGGGGAGTGGGTTCCAGCTGAAAGAGGGGGTTTAGACTGAGTGTAAGGGAAAAGCTGTTTACAATAGGGGCAGTGAGGCACAGGTTGCCCAGAGAGGTGGTGGGGCCCCAGCCCTGCAGACACCCGAGGTCAGGGGATGGGGCTGTGAGCTCTGATGGAGCTGGGGGTGTCCCTGTTTGCTACAGGGAGTGGGACCAGGTGGCCTTGAGGGGTCCCTTCCAACTCCAGCCGTTCTGTGGTTCTATGACACTAATGCTCCCTTGGCTTTCAGACAGCCTGCACATCAGCTCCTTGTGGTGCTTTATAAGCAGTGAAACCCAGTGAAAGTTCACACCTCTATTAACAGGTGACAGCTGCTGAAACAGGATGGAGAAGAGTCTGCAGCACAGCGCTGTGGGAGCGGCTGGGGGGATGGGATGGGTCAGTGTGGGGCAGAGGAGCTCAGGGAAGACCTCGTGGCTCCACAGCTCCTGGAAGGAGGTTGTGGCGAGGGGGGGTCGGCCTCTGCTCCTGGGTGACAGTGAGAGGACGAGAGGGGATGGCCTCACGTTGTGCCAGGGGAGGGTCGGGTTGGTCGGGCACCGGCACAGGCTGCCCAGGGAGTGGGGGGGTCACCGTCCCTGTGGGTGTTCAGGAACCGTGGGGATGTGGCACTGAGGGACGTGGGCAGTGGGCACGGTGGGGTGGGCTGGGGTTGGGCTTGGGGATCTTGGAGGTCTTCTCCAACCTTCATGATGCTGTGGTTGTGTGAGGACGAGCACGGGAAGGAGCAGGACGGTGACATTCCTGCAGCGGCAGCGCCGCTCTGTGCAGCTCAAGGTGCTTGGGAAGAGTGTGCTGGGCTGGAGACGCCCTCGCTTGCTCCGTGTTTGCTGCAAGCCAGCGCCGTTCCTGCTCATTGGCTCCGGAACTCAGAGCTGCCGCTGTCGTACCGTCCTGTGACAAACGAATCACAAGTCACTTTGTTTTCTGTAACAGGCACCGAGCTGACATTTTCCTTGGCAGAATTCCCGCTGACATCCAGCTTCTGATCATTTGCAGTAGTTAGGAGACGCGGCGGTGGCGTGCCACCTGCACGCGGGGAGACAAAACGACGCGCTGCGCCGCGTTGGGGAGGATGAAAGGCCGTCACAAGCGAAGCAGCGGCGCTCAGGAAGTGCAAAGCGCTGCCAGCATCTTTGAGAGAGCTGAGAACGGCTTCTAAACGCAGTTTGCCAACTGCGCCAGTAAATGGGAAGCAGAACAATCCCCCGCTCTCCCGTGAGAGAAGAGTGGAATCCTTTCGCTTTTTTTTCTGTAGCTGTCCGTCGTGTGCAGGGCTCGCATCCCGTGCCTCCGCGCGGCTGCACCGCTCTTCCCGTGTCACCGAGCTTCTTATATTCCACATCTGTGTCCCAGAACTTCCAAGTCCCATCCTTGGAAACAGTTGCCATCCGCCTTGAGTCATTAGAGAAGGAGAAGCGATATACGCCAGCAGTGTGACCTTTCAGCTCAAAAGCCCTGGTCACTTCCTGGAAGTGTCCACTCTTGCCAAAACACACTTCGCACACCTTTACATCAGGAGTGAAGCCACATGATGCCACAAACCTTCCAGCCGAGCTCTGTGTTGGGGTGTCTGTAGAGACACTGAAAAACAAGAGAAAAAAGGGAGTCGATGGGTTCACAGCATAGTTTGCTCTTTGCCTGCTTCCTGCTGGTGCACGGCCGGCCCGGCCCGAGTGCCCTGGTGCTGCTGGGCTGCACTGAGGTCACGAGGAGGGGATGGCAGCTGAGGGAAGCTCTGGGCTGGCTGCTGCCTCTCTTTGTCTTCTTGCAGTACTCTGCTTTTAGCGCCGATCCTCTCGCGAACCGGCTCTGAACACGGCCCCGTAACGGTGGTCAATAAGGAAACGTTAATCAAAAAAGAAAAGAAAAAAAAGAAGAAGGAAGCATCTCGAAGCATTTAAAGTGATTCTCTGATTATCTGTAGAGGGGGCAGAGAGAAGAGGAACTGAAACTGAGCTCAGAATAGAGACCTGAGAGATGCGGGGAGCGCCCGCCCAGCCGCTCGCCGCTCCTTGCCGCGGCAAAGCGCCGTCATGAAGCGAGACGTGCACGCCCACCGCAGCGTGGTCTGCAAAGCCCTGCTGCTTCAGGGCTGAGATCTGGGCAGACGACGTGCCTTGAGATTTCAGAAGTGTTCTGCAGGGGCAGCCGGAGCATCAGAGCTGATGCCACGCGTGCAGTCGCCGTTGTAGCCGAACGATCCTGGATTCTCAAGCCTCCGAACAGCAGCAGTGGGGTGTGATGGTGGTTGCATGGAAGTGTCTACAGACAGCAATGCGTTTTCACAAACAGCTTTGGAAAAAAACCCTCAGTCCAGCAAGGAGCACGCAGCAACAGCAGGCGGGGCGAACTCGTGCTTTCCTGTGCTGCTTGTATTTCAGGGTGTGCTGCATGCAGTGGTCTTCGTGCTGCGCTGTTTTTTCCTTTGTGGTTTCAGTGAGCTCTTCTGTATTGTTACGAGTGCCGGCTGGTTTTTCTGTACTTTCCCGTCTGCTTGACATGAGGAAGTGCAGTTGTTTTATTTGGCTTTGGTTCTTGATCAGAGCTCTCAAGTGATACAGCAGTTTGAATAGAAACCAATTTTACGTAATTTCACTGGACAGGTCCTTCCCTTTGTATGGGTGGTGGCACCGAGACATGTTACAGCGCTGCTTTCTTAAGGTGATAGATTACTTTTCAGAAATACAGGTGGTGTTTGCCTTTCTCACGCCGTTGCCTGTTGTCAGGGATTGTCTTGAAAGGTTCTAAGAGGGGGAGAAATCAGTCTGGCTGCCAGGGCTCGAGCTGCCGGTCACACAGATTGACATTGGTCATGGTGAGCAAGGGGACACCCAGTGAGCACCGTGCATAGAAACATGCAATCCTAGAATGGCCTGGGTTGAACAGGACCTCAAAGATCATCTGGTTTCAACCCCCTGCTGAGTGCAGGGTCGCCAACCACCAGCCCAGGCTGCCCAGAGCCACGTCCAGCCTGGCCTTGAATGCCTGCAGGGACGGGGCATCCACAACCTCCTTGGGCAACCTGTTCCAGTGCCTCACCATCCTCAGAGTGAAAGGCTCATGACGGCTGGGGTGGCTCAGCCTCGGAGAAGGGACCATAGAGCTGTAGGATATCCCAATTGGAAGGACCCACAGGGATCACCGAGCACCACCCCAGCCCCACACAGCACGCCCAGGCCCCAGCCCTATGTCAGAGCAGTGTCTGAGTGCTCCCTGTGCTCCGTGCCCAGCACCCTCTGGGTCACAGCCTTTCCCCAACACCCAGCAGTACACTGGTTGGCAAATGGGAAGTTCTGATTAAATAGGAAGAGGAAGATTTGTTGTGAAGGTGACCAAGCACAGGCCTGGGAATCCAGGCGGGGAGCAGCACCGTACTACAGAGACACTGAAAACTTGACTGCGCACGCCTGAGCAACCTGATCTCTTTGGCCCTGCTTTGAGCAGGGCTTGGGCCGGTATCTCCCTTCCAATCTGAATTATTCCATGACTCCATTAAGTGAGGTCTTCTGTCAGATCTGCTCGGGAGCCCCGAGCCTCCAGCCCCTGCTGGAATAGCTGTGTGAGCACACAGCGCTGCAGCGTTGGTGTTTGGATGAACCTCGTCTTGCTCAGCGCTGTTGGGAGCTTCAGTGAAGCCGAGCCAGCAGCTGTGCTTCCAGCACGGTCATCCCCTGCTTTCAGAGGGCACTTTTAATGACTGTTTATAACAGATGTAAATACAGACTCCAGATGTTGCGTGGACAAGTGGGAATCGTCTGCAGCTAGCGATGTTCATAGGAGTGACCCAAGGCTGAGGACTTGGTGGCTTCCAGTTAATACTTCGGTTATACCCGGAAATGAACAGGACGTGTGTGGCTCTGGTGGACTTGAAAAGCGAGTTGACATCTCAGGGAGAGGTCCTAAATTGTCTCAGGAATGTTACCCCCACAACGGCGGCCCTGAATAAATGGGAACATTTGCATGGGGGCCTCTCTCTGCGGCTCCAGAACGAGCCGAGCCCGCGTTATCGCGCTGAGAAATCACGTTACGCACTCAGGATTGCTTTATGCTTCTTAGAATGATTTAGAAGCACCCGGGGAGCTATTTGCTTCTCTAAAATAATTCTGATGTCAGAAGGGGTTTGGGTTTCCTCCTGTAAATGCGCTCTGCACGCCCAGCGCTAGCTGTTCTGCTGAGCTCCTGCACAGCTCCAGCTCGGAGGGAATTGATGGAAGTGAAAGAGCTATTGTTTCACTTCCTGCTCCTGCCAACTGCCAGCCACAAATATTTTGTAATTACAATTAAGCCAGGCGTAGATTGCCTTATCTCTGGTATCAGATGGGCACGGGAGCTTTCCTGCAGGGACAGTCAGTGAGCGTGCGTTGCTTTCTCCTGTTCATTCCTATGAATGAGGGATGAGAAGGGGCAGCTGCGCAGCAGACGGTGATGGGATTCCAGGCCATGCTGACCGGGCTTCCCAGTGTCTGCTGCCACGCTGCTTTCCCTTCCAAGGGCATCGGCCCGTGGGCACGTGTGCGCAGAGATCTTCCAACCGTGGGGAAGTTAATTGCGATAATAAGGCCCCGCTTGCAAGGTGATGATGTATCCACATCCGTTGCTGCATAATTAATGCAAAACGGTGCCCTCTTATGTAGGCTTTCCTTTAAATGCTCACACATCGCCCTTACGGATTGCTACCCGGGTGCTGCTTTGGAGAGCGGCAGCTCCCAATAGCTGTTCTCTCCAGTACGTGCTAACTGCGGGGTTGAGCATTTATATTCTGCCTGGGTAAACATGCACGGGGAAGGCTTCCGGCTGCAAGCCACCTGCCCTGCTCTCACCCTGCTGCAGTCGCTCAGGGGTTGGGATAAGGGCAGGGAGATGGCTCACCAGTGACTGCCACAGGCAAAACAGACTCAGCAGAGGGAGATTAATGTAATTTATTGCCTGTTGCTAACAGATGAGAGCTAAAAGCAAACTGGAAGCGCTCATGGCTCAGCTCTGCCGGCACTGGGTCCCCGTTGGAGCCATGGGGCAGTGCTGAGCTCTGTCCCCAGGGGCCACCTCTGCAGCCCCCCATTACAAGCCTTGCTGTGTAAAGCCAATACACCACCTCTGGAGGAGATTTTTGCACAGTTGCAGGCAAATGGAGTTTACCTACGGTAAGTTGTACTATGGTAGCATCTGATATTTTCAATTTAAAATCTGCCACTCGCACCCTGTAATTGCCCATCAGAGAGCATCTCCACACCAACCAGGGGCAAAGAGCGGGTCTGTGTCAGAGCTCTTCCTGTTTTTCTGAGGGAGAACTGAGCCCAGGCCCACGTGTGCCTGGTGACAGCTCTGTCTCGCCTTGTGCACTAAGCACAAGCTGAATCCTCGCTGAGGCTTTTGCTCCGGAGAGGCTGTTCATTTCCATGGGGCTCAGTGTGCGTCTTCTGTGAAGACAGAGTGTAGAAAAGGCTAAGATACAGAATCACAGAATCACCAAGGTTGGAAAAGACCTCCAAGATCATCCAGCCCAGCCATCCACCAATATAACCCCACCAAACCATGTCCCTCAGTGCCACCTTGGGCACCTCCAGGGACAGTGACCCCCTGCACTCCCTGGGCAGCCCATTCCAGCGCCTGACCTCTCTTTCAGAGAAGCAATTTTTGCTAATGTCCAACTTGAATCTCCCCTGGTGCCACCTGGGGCCATCACCTCTCATCCATTGCCTGGGAGCAGAGGCTGACCCCCACCTCGCCACAACCTCCCTTCAGGCAGATGTAGGGAGCCATAATGTCTCCCCTGAGCTCCTCTTCTCCAGACTGAACAATCCCAGTTCCCATATATATATATTTACTTATAAATTATTTATTTATATATATCATAAGCTGTGGCAACTCATTTATGTACATATATGAACCATGGCAACTTACATAATGAGGTTAAAGCCATAATATTTTTTCGTGGGATAATAAAACTCTTGATGATGCTTCTGCGTTGTCAGGTTGTTTTCCTTTGGCGTCGTGATGGCAAGAATAGAAAAAGGACCGGCTGTAAAAATGTAGTGTGATTTTAGTGCTGCTCCTGAGGGGTATTTCCTGCAGAGGAGGCTACGTGGGAGTCACAGGCGTGTTTGTACAAGAAAATAACAGGAACAGTGGCTGGGAGCGACGGACGAAAGGGAAGCAATAAAGAGGAAGGAGAACTTGTGATGAAGGGTGAAGGGAAAGCAGCAGAACAAATAAAGCTACTGGAAAGCCGAAATGCCCAAAACCTTACCAAGGAAGAGGGGCAGGGAAAGCAGCACCGGAATGAAGGCTGGGAAGGAGATGCTTTGCAGGAGCCCACGCCGTCTTGTTGGCAGATCCAGCTTAACAAGCTAACAGAAAACCTTCAGACTTCTGTCTTTTGAAGACTTTATCTAGAAGTAGAGCTTAGGATTCGGGTTGGGTTTTAAGATTTTTTGTGTCCAAGGTCATAAAGCCATACCCTTCTTGAGCAGGAGGTGGAAGTTTGCCCTCTTGTTTCGAAGCCACAAGGTAACACAGTGAGTGCAATTCCCCAAACACTTCCCCTGCCAGAAAGCAGCTGCTGTGTAACCAGCACAGAGATGGAAACACCGGGCTGCTCTGGCTGGGGGGCACGTGGGGCACGGCCATGGTTTTTAGCTGGGGGCAGGCAGCGTGCCTCTATTAGAAGCCATGGAGACAGACTCCCCAAACATCGTTTATAGGGGTTTGGTTGGGTGGCTTTTGTTGTTGTCGTGTTCTTAGCAACTCCGCGTTCACGGAAAGAACTGGAGACTCGAGGGAGGAGCTGCTTTTTGACCCAGGTGTATCAGTGGGTTACTGGAATGGAGATGTATTTGTGTTGGAACTGTGTGAAAAGCGCCAGGGCTGCTCGTAGAAGCGAACACGTCTGCAGGTTTCGTTCTGTTTGATAATCATAGAATCATAGAATTAGCAAGGTTGGAAAAGACCTCCAAGATCATCCAGTCCAACCATCCACCTACCACCAACAACCCCACTAAACCATGTCTCTCAACGCTATATCTCAATGTTTCTTGAACACCTCCAGGGACGGTGACTCCACCACCTCCCTGGGCAGCCCATTCCAGTAATGAGGTCTTACTGCTGTAAACTGAAGCTGTATCCAAACCCAGTGGCGGTCTGTAGGGCGTTCTGCCTCCGAAATGAGCTGTCCTAATGTCCCAGTGTGGTTCCTTAGCAGCAAAGCGATGCTGGAGTTGGTACTGGAAGTGTTGGCGTGCTCGGTTGGGTGAAGTGAAGCACAGCCCTAAGGTCTGAAGAATTGCAGCTTCGCCAAATACGAATTGTTGGCCTCTCCCAGCAACTTAACCAATGTAGCTTGCAGCTTAAAAGGGCTCACTGGGTGCATCACAGCTCGTGTTGGCAGTCAGCTGGTCCTAAGCCTGTGCTGAAGCCTGTAGGAATGGGAGAAAGGACGTGGATTGAGGAAGTATATTCTTGCTATGGATTTTATTGTCTTCATGGATGAGAAGCAGCTTACAAAGTGAGTTGTAATGGGACCATCTTCTGAAGGCACAATAAGGTCTAAGTTGGGAGAAACCTCTAAGATCTTCAAGTCCAACCATCAGCCCGTCCCCCCCCGTGCCCGCTAACTGTGTCCCTACATTTTGGGGAATTTTAAGCAGTTCAGCTCAAGGATTTTAGTGTCCCGTACCTCGGAGTTATGAGTCCCATAACTCAGAGTTACAGAAGCTCAGAAGTTGTAATGAAAAAAACACTGACATGATTCAAAGGTATTAGAAGAAAAATTGTTGGCTGGAAAGGGTCATGACAATATCCTGATCTGTGGTTGTCTTTTAAGTTGATTTGAAGAGGCTGCTTTATTTGAAGCTGCTTTTGACTGAAGCATGGTGACGTGTAGAAAACAGCTTTCTGGTTTAAACGAATGAACTGTAGAACTGTTTTTGTTAATTGCTGAATGAAAAATGGAATGTTTTATTAATTGGTTGTGGATGCCCCGTCCCTGGAGGTGTTCAGGGCCAGGTTGGATGGGGCCCTGGTCCAGTATTAGATGTGGAGGTTGGCGGCCCTGTCTGTGGCAGGGAGGTTGGAGCTTGGTGATCCTTGAGGTCCCATCCAACCCAAGCCATTCTAGGATGATTCTATGACTCCATTTCTTCATTATCACTTCAGCCACACTCACTGTGTTATCCGGTGTGTATTTCATTTACTTCTTCAGATAAACGTGTCCAGCAAATCCTTGTCTGCTCCAGCATGGGCTGCTGTTCCCAACTGCTCTTTGCATTTATCGCTTCCGTATGCGTTTTGGGCTTTTCTGAATGTGTTTTATCATCTCAGGGTGTATTGTTTAACTACTCAGAGCCATGAGATGTGACATGGAATGAATTTTTACGTGCACGCTTGTGTAGATGTAAGGTTTTCAAGGGTGATGGAAGCCAGGCGTTATTGGCCGGAGCAGCATGGCGTACTGATCCAATGTGAGGGTGACTGGGTGGTGACAGCCTGCCACAAAGCCTGTCCCCGAGCGCTAGATCCCAGCCAGAAGTGACTTTGTCCCAAGGAGAGGGAAGGACAAGAGCACACATGATTGCACCAGTGCAGTTCATAGCGAATTAGCCACGTCAGAAGGACCCCACGTGGGGTTTATTCCTATGCTACGATAGAAACGTTGGTCCGCGAGGTCTTTGGAGATGACACTTAAAATCTTTTTGGGAAACCGAGTGCGTTTCTGAATGACAGCGAATCTGTTTCCATCTTCCAGGTTCTTTTTAAACCTTAACCAGTCAAAGCTGAAGATGTGGTTTCCCCTTCTTAGGCTGATCTTCCTTCGGGGCGTTCCCACTGAGCGAGGCGCAGTTCTTCTCCCACCCACATGTGCTGACCGAACACTGTCCCCATCGGTCTCTGCCATGCAGGGCACACAGAGGGCAGGGTCCATTGGTGCTGGGTTCACCCAGCAGCTTCTGCCCATGAACTGTGCCAGCAGCAGCGCTCTGTCATGTGGGCTGCTGGAGCCGAGCCTGGCAGTACTCATTATTAGCATTAATTTCACTTACACTTGGCTTAAAGGGGCTTTGTGGCTCTGGGTGGGATGATGGCCATGGGTTGCTGACGTATTTCACTGTGCTCATCGTTGGCTGCCGTGCACCAGCTTCGAAGGTTTGGTCTCTAAAAACAGCAACCCTGCCTAAATGGTGAAGGAACAAAGTGGCATGCGGAGCAATCACCAGGGGACTCATGAGGCCGAACAAAAAGCTTGCAGGCAAGCCCCAAACCGTTGGCATTGGAAAGTGCAGAGCTCTGGGGCAAGGGAAAGTGCAGAGTGTGTTTCTGAGCCCCGAGCTGAGCGGCAGGCAGAGAGAATCAGTGCGCTGTTGTCTTCTCCTGTCTCTTGCTCCTCTGTTTGCTGTGATGAAAGCTCCTCTAGCGTGGGGGAGAGGAGGAAGAAGTGCAGATACTTCCTGTGACTTTCGTGTGTTGGTTCAGCACGCAGCTGTTGGTGTGCTTCACTAACTTTCCTTCTCCTCACTCCTCCATTTTTGTCGTCGTTTTATTGCTCCTGAGCAGCGTGGGTTTGTCTCAGCACCTCCTTGGAATATTTTCTGCTCCCGTGTTTGCAGCCGTTCTGCGTTCAGCGCTGTCCTCCCGGGGAACGCGCAGTCGTGCAGGGTGTTTGCTAAAGAAAAGGAAGAGAATGAAGCAAAAGGAAGGAGAAAAGCAAGGATCCTTGTGTTCAAGGAACGTTCAGATGTTCTGGTGAGGGCCATGGTTTAGTGGGGTTATTGGTGGTAGGTGGATGGTTGGACTGGATGATCTTGTGGGTCTTTTCCAACCTTGGTGATTCTGTGATTCTATGGTTCTATGAACACAAGCAGTTCATTAACTTGACGGCAGCACGATAGCAAGACAGTTAGAAAAGCTCCTTCCTGGTGCAGAGGAAGTGACTGAAAGCTGTTTTAATTGGGAAATTCTAGTCAAACTCGATTGTTCCCCCTGTAGTGTTTAATTTTTACCAAGTGCCGAAGGGACGCCAGCGTGAGCAGATGAATGACGTTCCGCTCAGGAATGCCCCTGCGGGGTGAGGAGCACGGGCTGCCCTTGCAGGTGGCTGCAGGCATCCCCCCTCTAAGGAGAGGAGGAGATCTGGCTCTTGGTGCAAGGAGCTCTTTCACATCAGCCCCTGCTCTCAAGCCTCTGCATTTGGAGCAGCAGCTGTCTGCCCAGCGTAGCGGCGTTCCTCACTCTGCCCAAATCTGTTTTCTTCAGTGTGGCCGTGTTTTCGCCACCCAATTCCTGTTGCTCACGGTCAGAACCAGCCAGTGAGAGGTCACCGAGTGATCTGGGCCTGGACATCAGCCTGCAGCATGCCGAGCACTGTGCCAAGCGCGACGGCAGCTTTGGATGCGCAAGGTTGTCCTGGAAAATACAGAATTCCTATGGCCTTAGCTTAGCTCTGTGTTTCACTGGATGCAAACTGGCTGTACTACGACACAGCTCGACATTCTGGCTTTACAGAGCTGAGCTTTGAAGGTTCTTGCTCCTTTTTGGCTGAAGAAATCCAGCGCCAGCTTTCTGATCCAGATAAGGGGGTAGGCCTTTGTCATCTGCTTTCTTTGCAGGGCAGCCTGCCTTCTCTACTTGCTTCCACACGCTTTTGCAGGATTTTTGTTGGACAGAGAACCCCTAAGGGGCAGGATGGGCAGCTGGCTTCCAGCCACTTTTAAAGCAGAGCTCAGGCTTCAGAATCAGGGTGCTGTAGTGCTGCGGGACTGCTCTGCCCAGGGCTGCAGAAAGGAGCTGAGTCGAGCGGTACGTCAGCAGATCCGTGGCTGCTGCAGGCACGCTGCTCGGGAACGCTTACACGGCTTTGATCGTGGGTTTGTTGGTAATTTATGTACTTGGAGCTGCGTTCTGTTGACAAACACCCGCGGACGTGATTCACTTTTATGTTGGGATGTCTCGATGACGAAGGAGTGAGCGATGCTGCAGCGAGTGAAGGGATGAAAAAGCTGCTGGCTCACGGAAAGCAAGCTCCTCTTCTGAGCCAGGAGGAGGAGATGCCTGGGGTAAATCCCCAGCAGGAAGAGCACTCAGCATTTCTAAGGGAAAATCGCTGTGGAATGGGTTTTCCTGCCCTTCCTTCCTTTCTCTCACAGTGTCCTTGGGAAGCGCTGCTGCGTGCCACTGCCATCCAAGAAGCTGAGATCCATTGCTGTGCTTGGGGTGCTGCACCTCTCAGAGACCCCAAGGATGCTGCAGCTGAGCTTTTAGTTGTAGTCATGGCTGCTAACCGTTCTGCTCCTGCTGTGTGACCCCAGCCCTTTAGTTTTCCCTGCCGGTCACAAACCTCTGAGGTATCAGCACGTGAAAATTAATACAGTGGGAGCCTCATTTATCAAATGAACTCAGCTGAAAATTCTCCAGCTGCAGCGTCCCCCGATGGGTTATGGCTGTAAGTTCTAAAGAGGGCCACAGAGAAGCTTTATTCCGTGGGTGTGCTGTGCAGTTTATATCGGTGTTTTAATGTGAAGTGGAAAGAGGTTTGGAGAAGCGCTTAGGAAAATAGAGGAAGAAAAACAGACCCTCTTCTGAATGGCTTACAGGTTGTTCCCAAAGCAAAACATGGGGGGCGGGGAGAACAGGGCTTCCAATGGAAAGGAGAATAGGGCGGCATCATAATTAAATTGCAGTTGTTTAATTTAACTTGACCCAAAATAGATGGAAGAAGGCGCCTGTGATACAGATCTCCCTTATTATTTTGGGGTTTTGTTTTGGTTACTGAGCAGGAAAATGGGCTCCGTTGCCGTGATGCCAGACCATTGGGATAACAGATAATGTAAAAACTTATCGGTCTGCAAACACAATGATTTTCGGTCGGTTCCTCTACAACTTCTCCTTATCTTTCCATGCTCAGCCTGCAGACAGGGAGGGGCAGGCTCGGGCCCAAGTTTGGCCTCTTCCCTCCACCCATGCGAGGAAATGCTTTGCCTTCACATCAGCGTGCCAGGGACACGGCAAACCCCCCCCAGTGATGATGTATGAGCTGTGGGATGCGGTCAGGTGGGGGGACGAGGGCTGGAGAGCCGCCCCATGGATATGGGTCTGGGGGTTCTGCTGGGGGCAAGCTGGGTCTGAGCCAGCACAGTGCCCTGCAGCCCAAAGGGCAGTGGTCCCCTGGGGGCACCAGGCCCAGCAAGGCCACTGGGAGAGGGGAGAGGGGAGGGGCTGTCCCCTCTGCTCTGCTGTGCAGCCCCACTTCCAGCACTGCAATGTCAGAGGGACACAGAGCTGTCAGAGAGCGTCCAGAGGAGGGCTGCGGAGATGGGGAAGGGTCTGGAGGGCAAAATGCCTGAGGAGCAGCTGGGGTTCCTTAGGTTCTTGGGCCCAGAGCACAGGAGGCGGAGGGGACGATCATGGCGGCCCTACAGCTCCTCATAACCCTACAACCCCTCATGGGCCTACAGCTCCTCAAGGCCCTACAACTCCTCGTGGGCCTACAACCCCTCATGGCCCTACAACCCCTCAAGGCCCTACAGCTCCTTATGGGCCTACAACCCTTCATGGCCCTACAGCTCCTCATGGGCCTACAGCTCCTCAAGGCCCTACAACTCCTCGTGGGCCTACAACCCCTCATGGCCCTACAACCCCTCAAGGCCCTACAGCTCCTTATGGGCCTACAACCCTTCATGGCCCTACAGCTCCTCATGGGCCTACAGCCCCTCGTGGCCCTACAGCTCTGCAGGGGTCAGGTGAGGGTGGGGGAAAGGCTGTGCCCCAGAGTGTGGTGGGCATGGCACAGCTCCCAGAGCAGCTGCACTGTGTCTGAGCTTCCTGTGGTCTCACGGCCCAGACTTCAGGTGGCTCAGTGAGAGCTTGAGTTTGAACACACTGTGAAAGTTCCTGCAGTAAAGATACCATCCAGGCCTTCAGCACATCCCTGCAGACACCCAAGGCCAGGAGACGGGGCTCTGAGCAACCTGTGCCAGCGCCTCACCGCCCTTATTGCAAACAACTTCCCTACATCCAGTCTAAGCCTCCTCTCTTTTGGTTTGAAACCATTTCCCCCTGTCCTGTCACACAGACCCCACTGAGGAGCCTGTCCCCTCCTTCCCAAAGCCCTTCTCGAGGCTGAAGGCCGCTCTCAGGTCACCTCGGGGCCTTCTCTTCTCCTGGCTTATACTTGAAACTTCACATAGAATCCAGAAAAACATTCTCTCTGCACCCCAGTATCCGAGTGTATCAGTTTGAATCAGCGGGAAAGGATTTCTTAGGAAAACACCGTGCCTTGTGTTCGTGCACCCGCTGCCCTTGCTGAGGTTCAGACTTTCTCAGTCCTCATTTGAGCCAGCACCAGCGCAGCTTGCAGGCAGAGAAGTGCTGTGCCTTCTGTGCAACGATTCCACTGGAATTATTTCATTAAAAAAAAAAAGGCGTTTTTTTTTTTTCTACCTTTGAGAATGCTAATTCTGTGTTCCTGCACGTTGTCGTAGTTCTGGTGTGAAATGCGTTGGAAGAAATGACTGATTTCCCTTTTTGGGTTGGGAAAACAAGAAAAAAAAAAGGTCACAGATTTTTTTCAGACCGATTCCAAGGCGGTGAAGTGATGCGGTGTTGCATTCTGCTGGGGTTCAGGAGAACAAAAGCCACTGGCGTGTAATGGCAAGCGAGGGGTGAGGAGGGTCCCTCCTCGGGGTGTGTGTGATCAGAAATGCTGAGAGGATTTCATTTCAAACCCGAGTGCTCGGTGCTTAGGGTCAGCGTGCGCGCGTAGCTGAGCTCCACGTCGGCTGTGCTGAGATCCCATGGGACTGTTAGTGCTGCGCGCTGAAATCCTTTGTCTTAGCGTGAACACACCCAGCCAGTGGTCAGCGTGATGGAGATCAGTGATGCCTGGTGTCCCACATGGGTCAGTGCTGGGACCAGTACTCTTTAGTATCTTCATCAGTGACACTGACAGTGGGGTCACGTGCACCCTCGGCAGTTTGTGGGTGACACCAAGCTGTGGGGTGCAGTGACACAGCAGATGGGGATGGACGGGATGCCATCCACAGGGACCTAGACAGGCTGAGCCTGTGGGCTCACCTGTGGGCTTCACCTGTGGGCCCAGGTGAACCTCGTGAGCTTCAACAAATCCAAGTGCAAGGTCTGCACCTGTGAGGCCTCAGCTGGAGCACTGCGTCCAGATGGGGAGTGCTCAGTGCAGGAGAGACATGGAGCTGATGGAGCGCGTCCAGAGGAGGGACACAGCAATGATCCAGGGATGGAACAGCTCTCCTACGAGGACAGGCTGAGAGCTGGGGCTGTGCAGCATGGAGAAGAGAAGGCTGCGAGGTGACCTGAGAGCGGCCTGTCAGTATCTGAAGGGGAGCGACAGGAAAGAAGGGGACAGACTCTTCAGCAGGGGCTGTGGTGACAGAACAAGGGGAAATGGCTTCAAGCTCAGGGATGGGAGATTGAGGTTGGATATAAGGATCAAGTCTGTTACAGTGAGGGTGGTGGGGTACTGGAACAGGTTGCCCAGAGCTGTGGTGGATGCCCCATCCCTGGAGACTCTCATGGTGAGGTTGGACCAGGCCCTGGGCAACCTGATGGAGCTGTGGTGTCCCTGTGCACTGCAGGGGAGTTGGACTAGATGGCCTCCAGAGGTGCCTTCCAACTCTAAGCACTCTGTGATTCTATGATACAGTCATTGCCATTGTGTGGAGTGGATGGATGCCCGGCCATTGGAAGCTCTCATCCTCTGGCTGGGGCAACACCCCTTTTCCCATACAATGCTGTTTCCACGTCCTGAGCTCTCCAGTGCATGTTGGAGCTGCAGGTTTACGTGGCTGTCTCGTATGGCACTGACTGCAATAACTTCAGTCCTGGCAGCTCTCATCATTATTTAAGGATTTAATCACAGTGAAAGCACTGTTAATTAATGGCAGAGGGAGGCTGTGCTGCAGTTCTGCCGTGCTGACAGATCTGTGCGCTCGCTCATGTTTTGCCAGACTTTTCTTCGACGTTGTCTTCCTCATATGCCCTCTGCATCACCTCTGGGAGTATAATGGGGAGTAACTTCAGGGCTGTGGATGAAAAAGAAGTTAATGTTCTATGTCTTCTTACACTTCTAGAACTGCAGAAGGCAGCTGCAGATTGAAGCAGTCATTCTGAAGGAGCTGCAGGTAGAAGCTGCAGGGAACAAGCAGGTGTTGAGATGAGATTCCCTCAGCTTTACGTGAGCACAGCGTGTCCCTCCACTATTTTCCAGGGCACTGTGGGTTGGTGTATAGGAAAGGCTGAGCTTCCCCAGCCCTATTTTTGCCATCATCTGTCTTGGGGTGCTGCAGTTCCAGCTGTGCAGGGCCTGCAGGAACCCACTCCATTGCAATTTAGTCATCAGCTCAGTGACAGGAGTCCATCCTGCTGGGCCTGACTCAAAAGCAGCATGACATGAAGGTGGGGGGAACTTTCAGGTAGTTGCTTTGTGGGTTTGGGAACCTCTGTTGAGAGCATACTGGAATACAACTGGCAGCTGCTTTGCAGACTGACCAGATACAACTGCTTTGCTGAGTTGAAACTGTTTATTTACATTTATTAGCAGAGATGCTCTCCAACGCAGTGCTTGGTCTGAAGAGCTTCAGGGACAGATCCACTCAATCCCAAAAGCCTGCAGGCTCCGTTTGGGGCAGGGTCAGGATGGAAACTGGCATGCAGCAGTTCTCAGCCATTTGTTTCATAAAATGAAATTGATAAATGCACCAGTTCAAAACCATTTCCCCTTGTCCTGTCACTACTTGCCCATATACAAAGTCCCTCCCCAGCTTTCCTGTAGGCACCTCCAGGTCCTGGAAGGTCGCTATAAGGTCCCCCCAGGAACTTTCTCCAGGCTGCAGAGCCCCAGCTCTCTCACCCTGTCCTCGTAGGTGAGGTGCTCCAGCCCTCTGATCATCTTGGTGGCCCTCCCCTGGACCTGCTCCAACAGCTCCCTGTCCTTCTTGTGCTGGGGGCCCCAGGACTGGACGCAGTGCTCCAGGTGGGGTCTCACGAGAGCAGAGCAGAGGGGCAGAATCCCCTCCCTCGCCCTGCTGGTCATGCTTCCCTTGATGCAGCCCAGGATACAGTTTGGCCTTCTGGGCTGCCAGCGCACATTGCTGGCTCACGTTGAGTCTTTCACCCACCGACACCCCCAGATCCTTCTCCTCAGGGCTGCTCTCCAGCCATTCTCCGCCCAACCTGTATCTCTGCTTGGGGTTGCCCTGACCCATGTGCAGGACCTTGCCCTTGGCCTTGCTGAACTCCATGAGGTTGGCTTGGGCCCACCTCTGCAGCCTGCCCAGGTACACAGGACGGCATCCCTTCCGTCTGGCAGCAGATCGTGCCTTAGGAACTAGCAGTGTGTTGCAGGACAAACCATCAGTAAAACAGCACCTGGTGGCTGGGCGGTGAGGAAAGCAGTGCCTCTTAAAGTGCATTTGGGATATACAATTTTGGATCGAGTTCCAACCCCCCCTTGCCACAGGCAGGGCCGCCAACCTCCAGATCTGGTGCACAGAATCACAGAATGGCTTGGGTTGGACGGGACCCCAAGGAAACCTACCATGAAAGTGAATATGTGACACGAAATGGAATCGTCAGCTACTTGAGAGCTGGTGTTGGTTCAGCACCGAGCTTGCACTAAACCTCCGCGTCGCCCCGGCTGTGCGCTGTGGTTTTATGGCTCTCGTTACAACGGGGCTTCTCCGTTTGAACTTCGGTGTTATCCTCGGGGAGTTACTGAGCTTATGCCAACTTTCTGCTCAGCGTTGGGCATTCCTCATGCGTGCCGTGAGCCGGCAGCTCTCAGTGAGCACTGGGTGAGGAGCATCCAGCCGTGAGTGCAGCCTGCGCATCACAGTGCCGTGGCAGGGCCACCTGGAGCCCCTCTGGGCACATGGCACCGCTTGGCCCCGCGGCTCCTGGGTCACCTGTGTCCCACCACGGCATCTCCTTGAACCTGAGCTGGGTGCTGGGCTGCACAACTGGGTGCAAATGGTGTAACCCCTGGTGGAGCTGTTGCGGTGCTCTGTGGTGCCATCTAATGGAAATAGGTGCTGCTGTTCCTCCCCATCCAAGCGAAATACGTCTGCCTGTCACTGTCCAAGGCTGCCACAGTAGGCCCGGGTGATCATGTCTTGAAAGCCTTCAGATGGGCATCACAGAAAGCCGAAGGTGACTGTTCATAAATGGGGACAGGCCGCCCCTGGAGGTGTTCTGGAGCAGCGAGTTGTGGCACTTGGGGACGTGGCCCACGGCGTGGTGGGGGTGGGCCAGGGGGGTCTTGGGGATCATCTCCAACCTTCGTGATGCCACGGTTGTGTTGTTCTGTACGTCACGCTCTGAAGTGCACGGTGCTCTCCTTCAATCGGTTGTCTCTTCCTCCAGGCTCTGGATGGGAACGTGTACGATCACCTGAAGGATTATTTAATGGCATTCAGCAGGACTGAGCTCGAGACGTGCCAAGCCGTACAGAACACGTTCCAGTTTTTACTGGAGACTTCCAGCAGGGTGAGTTGGAGCTGAATGATTCTTTGTAACCGAATACTTAGAGCATATATAGGTTCCCAGACTTGCTTCCAAAATAATGACAAAACTGAAGGCTTATTATTTTTGGTTACTCCAGAGTGGTGGTATTAAGTTAAAAGAAACGAGACGCTTTTCCTGGGGAGACTTTTTCCTCTCGCCACCCAGACTGCGTTCTCATGAGTGCATTTACCCAGCACAGGATTTCTGGGGAGCAGCAACCAAGAGATCTGTGATTATACGCACTCTGCGTGTTTAGGAAGAGAAGCTGCTGCTCAGGGTCCTGTGCTGCGTAGTCTGGAGCAGCATTAGTCATCCACGACGTGAAAACCGTACCAAACCGCTTGGCTCATCTCTTAATAATTGATTGTCAGCTTAGAAACAAACTATCGCAGCGTTCCCTCTCTTTTGAATGAAGAATGGCAAACACAGAGAGCAGCTGAGGGCTGTCGTGGTCGTGGTTTGTTTGCTTTGTCGAGCAGCCAGGAGCAGAAATACGTGATCGCTTCCAGGATAATTTGGATACCTCAATAATTCATGTGCTGGGCTAAAAAAAAAAAAACAAAAAAAAACAACTACTAATTGCCACTGAGCTCAAACGAGCTGCTTCGGTGTGGCCATAATATTCCTTTGTACGGATACCTGAACCACCTGCAGGGAAACAGAGCGCGTTGTGTCAGAGCAGCGTGTGGAACGCGTTCTGTACTGAGCAGCAGGCGTGCTGGCTTGCACCCTGTTGGAGATACGGAGGGTGGATTCAGACAGGCTGCTTTCAAGGCTGTCGTCATAGCGAAGCAGAAGGGAAATGCCATTTTATCTTCTGTCGGTGAAGGACTTCCAGTCATTGGCATCGCTGTGCATCGCCCAGCTCAGCTCACATCACGGGGTGACGGAATCATCTGGGTTGGACGGGACCTTTAAAGGTCACGCCTTCCCCAAAAACACCATTTGGAGTTTTCTTATTAATTCTGCTTCTCTACAACATCTCTACATTCCCATCTCGTGTCTGTTGGTGCATTGGGCTGCGGGAGCTGCCCGGCCCCGCTCTGATCCGGCCCCGCTCCGTCTGCACAGGGCTCCTTGCGTAGGGGCTGGGGAGAGCTGGGGCAGCCCTGCCAGGTCTGAGCAGCATCACTGACAACTGCTTTGTAGCTCCTCGGCTCCAGTCCTCTCCTTGCGGTTCGAGAATGTGGAGAGGAGAGGTTTGTACCCAGTTAGTGCTCTCAGTGCGTGCCCTGCTCTGCTGTACTGAGCGCATCGAGCAGTGGCTCATTCCAGAGACACACTTCAGTAGAATCCTAGAATCATAGAATGAGCTAGGCTGGAAAAGACCTACAAGATCACCTAGTCCAACCATCCACCTACCACCAATAACCCCACTAAACCATGTCTCTCAATGCTATATCTAAATGCTTCTTGAACACCTCCAGGGACGGTGACTCCACCACCTCCCTGGGCAGCCCGTTCCAGCGCCTGACCACTCTTTCAGAAAAGTAGTATTTCCTAACATCCAGCCTAAATCTCCCCTGGCGCAACTTGAAGCCATTCCCCCTCGTCCTGTCACTAGTTACAAGAGAGAAGAGGCTGACCCCCAGTTCACTGCAACCTCCCTTCAGGTAGTTATAGAGAGCGATGAGGTCTCCCCCGAGCCTCCTCTTCTCCAGACTGAACAACCCCAGCTCCCTCAGCCGCTCCTCATCAGCCCTGTGCTCCAGACCCCTCACCAGCTTCGTCGCCCTCCTCTGAACACGCTCCAGGCCCTCAATGTCTTTCTTGCAGTGAGGGGCCCAAAACTGGACACAGTACTCAAGGTGGGGCTCACCAGCGCTGAGTACAGAGGCACAATGACTTCCCTGCTCCTGCTGGCAACACTATTTCTGATCCAAGCCAGGATGCCATTGGCCTTCTTGGCCACCTGGGCACACTGCTGGCTCATGCTCAGCCGAGCATCGACCAATACCCCCAGGCCCATTTCCTCTACACAGAATTCCAGCCACTCTGCCCCAAGCCTGTAGCACTGCCTGGGGTTGTTGCAGCCAAAGTGCAGGACCCGGCACTTGGTCTTGTCGAACCTCATCCCGTTGGCTTCAGCCCAGAGATCCAGCCTGTCCAGATCTCTCTGTAGGGCCTCTCTACCCCCAGGCAGATGGACACTTCCTGCACTTTGCTCATCCTCGCTTCTGAACGTCCACAGTTTCCGTAGGAGTCAGCTCAGGAAGGAGAGGTGAATCCCGAGCATGCGCTGCTCCCGAACGCTGTGCACGTGTCTTAAAAATGCTCGACTTGTACCAAATCTGTCGGCAGCTATTGGGAGCAGAACCCAGCCTGGCGTCAGAGCAAAGACTGAAAACATCGATCATGGTTTTATCGCTTTACCTGGGCTCTGTTAGTTTTAAATCCCAGGTGGCAGGCTTGCCAAGCTGCCTTTACAGGAGATCCTGCTGCTCCTTGGGGCAGCAGCTTTGGCTTTTCCTTGCCATGCGCAGCGTGTCTGCAAGGGGAGTTGCACTGGAGCAGGATGAGCAGGGACACGTCACAAACCGCATTTTCCAGATGGGTGAAGGCCCGGTGCAGCTCTGATCGTGGCCACGCTTGCTGTGGGTCTGGAGGGTTTTGCAGCCCCATGCTGTGTTAACAAAAAGGCAAGGCCCTGTTTCATAGATTCATAGAATCATAGAATGGCTTTGGTTGAAAAGGACCTCAAAGATCATCGATTCTCAACCCCCCTGCCAAGTGCAGGGTCGCCAACCACCAGCCCAGGCTGCCCAGAGCCACGTCCAGCCTGGCCTTGAATGCCTGCAGGGACGGGGCATCCACAACCTCCTTGGGCAACCTGTTCCAGTGCCTCACCACCCTCCGAGTGAAAAACTTCCTCCTAATATCCAACCTAAACCTCCCCTGTCTCAGCTTAAAGCCATTCCCCCTTGTCCTATCGCTGTCCACCCTCATCAACAATCGTTCCCCTCCTGTTTATACGCTCCCTTCAAGTATTGGAAGGCCACAATGAGGTCTCCCCGGAGCCTTCTCTTCTCCAAGCTGAACAAGCCCAGTTCCCTCAACCTTTCTTCCTAGCAGAGGTGCTCCAGCCTCTGATCATCTTGGTCGCCCTCCTCTGAATTCGTTCCAAGAGCTCCACGTCTTTCTTGTGCTGGGGGCCCCAGACCTGGACACAGTACTCCAGATGGGGCCTCACAAGAGCTGAGTAGAGGGGGACAATCCCATCCCTGTCCCTGCTGCCCACTCCTCTTTCAATGCAGCCCAGAACACAGTTGGCCTTTGGGGCTGCCAGTGCACACTGCTGGCTCATGTCCAGCTTCTCGTCCACCAGGACCCCCAAGTCCTTCTCTGCAGGGCTGCTTTCAAGTACTTCTTCCCCCAGTTGGGATTGCCCTGGCCCAAGTGCAGCACCTTGCATTTGGCCTTGTTGAACCTCATTAGGTTCTCATGGGCCCACTTCTCCAGCCTGTCCAGGTCCCTCTGGATCGCTTCCCTTATTTCCAGTGTATCGACTGCACCGCTCAGCTTGGTGTCATCTGCAAACTTGCTGAGGGTGCACTCAATTCCATCGTCTATGTCACTGATAAAGACATTGAAGAGCACCGGTCCCAGGACTGAGCCTTGGGGGACACCACTTGTGACCGGCCTCCACCCTGACACGGAACCATTGATCACAACCCTTTGGCTGCGTCCAGCCAACCAGTTCCTAACCCACCAAACAGTCCATCCTTCAAATCCATACCTCTCCAATTTAGACAGAAGGATGTGATGAGGGACCCTGTCAAAGGCTTTGGAGAAGTCCAGGTAGATGACATCCATCGCCCTCCTCCCATCCACCAATGCCATCACTTCATCGTAGAAGGCCACCAGATTGGTCAGGCAATTTGCTGCAATTTAGCCAGGCTGTTTGCTGCAGGGAGGTGGGCTGGATGGGTGCTGAAGGCCCCTTCCGACTCAAACCATTCTCTCATTCCGTGATCCCTTTCCAGCTGACAGCCTGGCTGCAGGCTCCTGCTTTCCGCGTTTCTTGGTGGGAAATTTGGTTTGCTAAAAGCTACGTTTCTGAAATTCCCTCTGCTACTTTGAGTCGTAGCTTTTCTTCAGTGTTGCCCTTGAGGAACTTCTTCCAGCTGGGGCCGATGGTTGCATTTTCGCTCCAGTCTGACTGTGCGTGTGCCACCTCTCCGACTTCAAGTCTATTTTAAAATGCCAGCAGGCACTGGCTTCATAAAGAAGCGGGAGGAGAACGTGGGGCTGATTTCTGAATAACAGGAAATCCATTTGAGAAAGCTGCCGCTTGGTCCCAGCTATTGATTCTGCTTGGAACAGCTGTGAGATGCACTGTGCACCGTGCTCCCTGCACCCATCCCGGGGCATTGCACTCAGCATTCCTGCACTCGTGATACAGCCACGCTGTGCTCCTCGGAGGGAGCAGTTCTGCAGAGTGCTGCGGTGAAGGTGTTTTTTCTTCCCTGAAAACTCAGTCTTCCCTTTCGACTCAACCTAAAGTTCCTGCATTAAAAAGGAGTGTATTCTGTTCTGCCCTCAGTGCCTGCAGTGTGGGGTTTCCCCATCGGGGCGCACGCAAGCTGCTCGTTGTAGGAGGGCTGATGCTACACGTTTCACTGTGTTAATGCTAACCTGCAGTAATTATGCACTTTCCTCTTCTAAATCACTGCAGTACTGGCCCTGGAGGACTGTTTACTTTTCTCTCTGGCGCTTAAGATGAATTGTTTGCAGTGCAGCCTTCCAGAAACGCAGCCATCACCACTGCAGTGCATGAGAGCACAGGTTGTGTTCCTTGCTCGCATACAGCTGAGTTCTGCAGTGCTGCTGTTCCTGGGGAAGCAGTCTGCCAGCTGAACTCCTTTTGGACCAGCAACATGCGAGCTGTGGAGGTTTCCTCTGAAAGGGAACTGACAGAAAGGAATGAATTTTGTAACTGATTTTCTGTCTGCTGTTCCAGGCAGTCCTTTCAGCTCCTGCAAGCACTGATTTGTGCAAAGATGAGACAGCTCCATTTAAGAAACTGTACAAAGAAAGATGGACAAGAGGAGAGGGCAGTGTTGATGGGTGGGGAGGGACCGGGCTGCCCGTGGGACTTGTTTCCCATTTTGCTCTCAGGGTGTTTTTCATTGGTTAACAGCAGATACTCATTAGTTCTCCCAGTGTCTCCTGTGGGTCACTTCTATGGCTCAGCACCAGCCTGTGCATTTCCCTTTTGTTGCATTCAGGGTTCTGCTACAAATGTGGGCTCTGCTGGAGATAGCTGTTTTACTCCAGCAGCGTTTGCAGCATGCTCTTCTGCTTGGGAAGCAACCTCTCTAAATGGCATTTCCTATGTTCCAGGTGGTGCGAGATTACAATCTACAGCAGTTTTTACAGGAGAACTCCGTGTTTCACAAACCGCAGCCTTTCCAGTTCCAGCCGAGTGACAGCGACACTGTAAGGACACTGCTGAATTCCTTTGCTTTATTTGCCCTCGCTCTGTCTTTAAGAATGTTACAAAGGGGGGAGAGAGCAGTGCTCACTGGTGTACCAGTCCGAAGCTCCCAGTGCTCACTGGTTTACCAGTCTGCTTGAAGCTCACGCTGTATTTTTGGGACAGCGGGTGACCTGATTGCAGCAGCTCTGCTTGCAGCAGGTGATGGAGCACCCAACAGGCTCCACAGAAAAGCCAGATCATTTTAGCAAGCTTCCTGCAGGACGATAGCAGTCCTCCCTTTCTCTGCTTCCACCCAAACGAATGTTGCTGTTGTTTCACCCAGATGCACCCAGCTGAACATTTCTAGCTCCTTGCTGCACAGGTGAGGTCCTCAAAACTCAGCATCCTGGTTCCTCTGAATTCCTCCAGGAATATCTGTAGATACATACAAGAAGTTCTTTGTTTAGAAAGAATGCCATTAAAACACTGCATTCCAAAAATCCTTGGAAAATACTGTGCTGGGACAACCGTTGTTTTCAAAGCAGTCGTTCATGGCGTTAAAATTGAGAGCAGGTAAATACATTTCCTGTCAACACTTCAAAAAAAGTGACGTGTTGATGTGCCACCCACACCACAAATGTTTTCTTAAGACATGGCAATGTAAAAGAAATCTAGCCTGAAGGAAAGCATGATCCTTATGCAGCTTTGTGTGAATCATAGATGGGTTGAACAGGACCTCAGAGATCATCTGGTTTCAACCCCCTGCTGAGTGCAGGGTCGCCAACCACCAGCCCAGGCTGCCCAGAGCCACGTCCAGCCTGGCCTTGAATGCCTGCAGGGACGGGGCATCCACAACCTCCTTGGGCAACCTGTTCCAGTGCCTCACCACCCTCGGAGTGAAAAACTTCCTCCTAATATCCAACCTGAACCTCCCCTGTCTCAGTTTAAAACCATTCCCCCTTGTCCTATCGGTCTCCACCCTCGTGAACAATTGTTACCTTCCTGTTTATACACACTCTTCAAGTATTGGAAGTATGACTTTAATTCTTTGCTAAACTGGCTTGGGTGAAAACGTCTTCACCTCCAGTTTGGGCCATCAAATTCAGGAGCTCTCCTCCTGGATGTGAACCACCACAAGCGTTCCTTTTCCAAAAATACTAACACCTGTAACACCGCTTCCCTTCTCTTTCTCTTGCCACAAGATGACACTTGTTCTGGTTGCTCTCCCAGCTCCCTTTGCACACCGCGTCGGGTCCTTTGCAGCGCGGTGAGCAGAACCTCCCTAACTGCTGCTGTGCCTCTCTAACCTTTGCTGCTGTGTTTCCGTCCCTGTGCAATCTCTGCCTGCAGAGTTTTAACGCGGTTCAGCTGGTGGACATCGAGCCCTCACCTGTCAGTGCCATGCGAATGACAATAGCAGAGGTATACAGTAGTGTTTTTCACCTGCCCTCGGTGTTTGTGTCTCTCCTGCCCTGCATGTGCCGTGGGATGCCGAATTCGCAGCCGTGTCGAGGTGGCAACAGAATGCATCACACATCTGTAACGTAAACAAGCTTTTTCCACAGCGAGATTAAGGTAGAATAAAAGAATGGTGCTGATTGTGCCACGAATTACAATTGAGCAGCTCAGGAGGGCAATGTGTGTAACTGGTTAGGTCTCCGGTGTGAGCAGGGAAGCTTGCAGCACAACTGCAGGCCATCAGAGCGCGCGGAGGCAATGCAGCCAGCACTAGGGGCAGTCCCCACGTAAAAGAGAGCTGTAATTCACTAGCCTTCAAGTCTTCAACACAGAAAATGACACGGTTCTCTGACAGGCACTTGCGTGACCTGGCAGCATACACACAGCACTGCTGAACCCCCAGAGCTCTGCAGAGGCAATGAAGGGGATGCTGGGCCTGCAGCTCCTGCTGGCTCAATGAACCCTTCTGTGCTGTCACATCACTGCATCTCCTCCCAGCGCTGCAGTTCCTCAGCTTCTGGCTGCTCACACTGTAACCAGTTCCCCCCGATTTGGCTCAGAATTTGGCTTCTGGATTTGCAGTAGGTCCTGAGAACGATGGAATAACAGCAGAGCAATTGCCAAGCATTCTTTTGCCACATCTTCTCTTTGTCCGTGGTCTGCAGAGGCTCTTGGTGTTCGGATCCGTTGGGATGTGCATGATGGTTTTCGTACTAAGCACTAACACTGGAGGAGATGCACGTAGGGTGATTTTAGATCCACTCAGATGCTGAATGCCTACCTGGTCCAAGAGCACGCGGCAGCTTCAGCCTAAATACATGGGAAGCTGTGACTGCCGTCAACGTTTGGAACATTTAAGTGTTACTGGAATGAAAAAGTGACAGTTGTGAGTATTATTGCCAAGGGGAACGTTACATGGATGTGGAACTCATCTAAGGAAAAGCTGTGAATGCTTTTGCAGATTCCAGTTCTATGCGGTCCATCTTTCCGTATCAAATGCACTGGTTTGACCTTAAGTTTATACGTTCGTTAATGTTGCTAAAACGTTCGAATTATTCCAGCGTCTCAGTTAATTTTCACAGGCATAAATTCATTAGAAGAAGAAGGTCCCTCGGGGAAATGGTTTGTTTTAAAAGTATTTGGTAAGAAATAATTAGAATCATACAACCACCAAGGCTGGAAAAGACCTCCAAGATGATCCAGTCCAACCATCTACCCACCACCAGTGTTTCCCCACTACACCACGTCCCTCAGTACAACATCTGCACGGTTCTGGGGCACAAATTGAGAGGTTCCCAGCCAGCTTCCATCCTTTCCATCAAGGAATTCCCCAAACAGCCTGGGCCTGTGTGAGTAGCAGGCTGGAACAAGTGAGAGGCTCTTCTGCCGTGCTTTAAGCCTCACCAGGAGGGAGAAGCAGCACTCGCTGCCCTCACGTGGGGTCTGCTGGATTCGCCCAATGACATCTTCATCACCCAACATTATCTTCATCACCCAACATCATCTTCATCATTCAACATCATCTTC